>NC_136789.1:51954924-52052424 GCF_951216825.1 Electrona antarctica | reverse complement strand
GTGGATGTACGCTACGGGTAAGAACACTGTGGTGACATCATCAACCACACACTGAATTTATCAACCATCCTGTGAATAGGGCTGTCACATTTACACTTTTAAGTTGATGATTTATTGTCACACAAATAATTGCTATTAACAATTTAATTGTGTTTTTGACATTGAACATTAAAACAATATGAATCAAATGTAATTTCAGATTGCCTTGAAGGCTTCGTAATCAAAATTTGCACAGGACAGATTATGACAATAAATATGCAAAGACATATACTGACTGATATTTAATAGTATATACTTTCAAAAAGAAAGTTAAATTAATACAGATACATTTACACACACACACACACACACACACACACACACACACACACACACACACACACACACACACACACACACACACACACACACACACACACACACACACACACACACACACACACACCTGACCCTGACACAGTGTCTCCCTGACAGATACTTGTACTGGTCAGACTATATAAAGAACAACATAGGGAGGATGGGGATGGACGGCACCAACAGGACAGTCATCGTGAAGGAGAAGCTCTCCGGGCCCATAGGCCTGACGTTAGACTACATGAATGATCACATATACTGGACCAACGATGGGAAATACATTGAGTTTGCCAACCTGGATGGAACCAACAGACAGACAGGTGCACACACACACACACACACACACACACACACACACACACACACACACACACACACACACACACACACACACACACACACACACACACACACACACACACACACACACACACACACACACACACACACACACACACACACACACACACACACACACATTGTTCACTTTGTTATACTCTAATGTATGTTAAAGCAGTATTTGTAGTACTTTATTCATGCATGCATTTATTACAGTCTGACTCTTTTTATTTGGGGTTCTGTGTGTCTGTAGTTGTGAGTCAGGACAACATAAGGAGGATTACTGTGTTTGAGGATCACATCTACTGGACAGACTGGAGGAACAGCTCCATCTACAGAGCCAACAAGACTCATGGTACCAACAAGACCACAATCATCAGCAAGCTGAACCGTCCATATGACATCCACATCTACCACCCCTCTAGACAACCTGAGGGTCTGTACCACCTGCTGTAACACTCTCATTATTACTCTTCATTACGTTTCATGACTTTTATTTCTTCTGTATTGTTGAATTAATTGATGTGTTTTGAAAAGTGTTGTATAAACAACGTTCCTATTGTGATAATGCCATATAGGCTAGCTTAATTGTTGCATTATATGTGGACATATTTGAATGACCCCCCCCACACACACACACACACACACGCACACACACACACACACACACACACACACACACACACACACACACACACACACACACACACACACACACACACACACACACAACATAAAGAATATGTAAATTAATACATAAATTCATGAAAAAAAGGAAAATAAAAAATAAATAACCGAATAAATATAAAATGTGACAAAAGCAGATGTACAATTTCACAATGCATTGCGGCGGGATGTGTTGTGAACTTGTAGAACAGCTGTTTTCATTATGAATACAGGTGTTCCTTATTATTGTTTTACTTACACACATTGGTTACAACAGGTTTATAAAGCACTGTTGTAACATATAGGTGTGTGTTCTCATATTCCTTACATGTTTTCTCCACCCTGCAGTGTCTGGTCATCCATGTCAGACCAACAATGGAGGCTGCAGTCACCTGTGTCTGCTCTCACCTGGAGGAGGCTACAAGTGTTCCTGTCCCACCGACTCCTACTTGTCAGCTGACAACAAGCAGTGCATGTCCAACTGCACTGCCACTGCCAGCCAGGTGATTCACCTCAGCTTCTCTTGTGTTACTCTGTATGAATTCATGTCTCATGTCTGCATTTGATACATTACTTCATTTTCATTTCATTTAGTTTTCAGCAAATGATGTTCCATGTTTGAAAAAAAGAGTAGGAAGAAGTTGTGTGTATAAAAAGTAACGTATCTATCCGGTTCATCTCAAACTACATCCGTCCCAGTGTTTACACACTCAGTGACTCACATTGAAAGCAATACAAACAAGACAATACAGTCAGAATGATGCACCAAAACAAAACCTACAACTCCCGCACCAAGCTATTCTATTTAATATGTACATTTTAAACATTTGTTTGAACTCATTCCTGCCGTACTTTGTTCCACAGAGTACAGTAACTCTTTAACAGAAACACAATGATATTTTATATTGGTCCTGCCCAATAACTGTGAACTCTCAAATTGTGTTGACTCTCACTTGAAAAGAAAAGTTGGATATTGTTTGGTAATAAATTATAATAATGTATTTTGTGTTCTACATTATTTGAACTGTTTACTGATTCTAAACAGAATCCTCTGTCTCCCCCATCAGTTTGTTTGTAAGAACTACTTATTCCACTGCATTCCATTGTCATGGAAATGTGACACAGTAGATGACTGTGGTGACCAGTCAGATGAACCTGCAAATTGTTGTGAGTAAATTGCCATGTGTCCGCACGCACGCACGCACGCACGCACGCACGCACGCACGCACGCACGCACGCACGACACACGATGCGACACATTGTGAGCTTTTAGATCTGCTATTTTCAAAAGATTGTTTTGAAAAGTTGAAATGAGACGTTCTTCACAATGAGTACTTTTACTCTTGGTACTTTAAGTACATTTTGAAGCCAATACTTTTGTACTTTTACTCAAGTACATTTTGAATTCCGGACTTTTCCTTATTTCTATATTTCAGTAAAACATTTGAGTACTTTTTCCACCACTGGGTGAGACAGACAGGGTGACCTCTGCTATGGACTGGGGTCAGAGGTCATACATTTATTAGGATGACATCATGGGTGAGACAGACAGGGTGACCTCTGCTATGGACTGGGGTCAGAGGTCATACATTTATTAGGATGACATCATGGGTGAGACAGACAGGGTGACCTCTGCTATGGACTGGGGTCAGAGGTCATACATTTATTAGGATGACATCATGGGTGAGACAGACAGGGTGACCTCTGCTATGGACTGGGGTCAGAGGTCATACATTTATTAGGATGACATCATGGGTGAGACAGACAGGGTGACCTCTGCTATGGACTGGGGTCAGAGGTCATACATTTATTAGGATGACATCATGGGTGAGACAGACAGGGTTACCTCTGCTATGGACTGGGGTCAGAGGTCATACATTTATTAGGATGACATCATGGGTGAGACAGACAGGGTGACCTGCTATGGACTGGGGTCAGAGGTCATACATTTATTAGGATGACATCATGGGTGAGACAGACAGGGTGACCTCTGCTATGGACTGGGGTCAGAGGTCATACATTTATTAGGATGACATCATGTCTGCCAGTGATTCCCTCTTGTGGAATCTTCCTCTTTCTCATTGTCTTCATCAGTGAGTGTTCAATCTAGGATGACATCAAATACATGTTAGCTCTGTAGTCACTGTTAGCTCTCACAGGGAGCTCTGCAGCCCAAATGTCATTTTCTTGTTATGGAATTGTTAGGAGTGTTCCACAGCCAGTTGAGTTGGAAGGATAATTGTAGTAGTTTGTTAGTGGTGAAGGTGTGTGAGACTAAATTACAACAAACTATTGCTTGTCAGCAATGTGAGATTCCATAGTTCCTCATTCCCGCTGACAGAGTGGCATTCTGACGCACCGCCATTCAGACTACGTGGCTTCCACGGGCGGTCAGGGTTATGCTGCGTTCACACGGGGCAGATTAAACCATGCATATCCATTCATTGTCAATGGATCCAGCAACATGCATGTAGCTCAGCTGCTCCAAATCAACTCACAACGCGTCTTTGCATCGTTTCATCTGCCCGTGTGAACGCACCATCGTGTGAACGCACCATCGTGTGAACGCACCATTAGGGTTAGACACAGGGTTAGTAAACAGGGTTTGGAATGCCGGTGTGTAACCCTCATTCCCATCCTCTGAATGTCCAATAGGGAGAAAGGACTACACTGAACCAGCTGTTACACTGAAGTTCATTTAGTGTGTTATGTTTCTCCTCAGCTCTCCAGACTAAACCAGCAGACAACACAACAGGTAAGTCTTACCGTCCGACCGACTGACCGACAATATACATTTTATATATACATTTTGGCCGTTTGAAAATAGTTGATCTTCAAGCTCACAATGCGTAGCGATGTGACACATTGTGTGAAAACTTGAAATGAGACATTCTGCACAATGAGTAATTTCTACTTTTGGTACTTTAACCCATTCAGGACGGGAATCCCTTTTGGTGTTTTAAACATTATGTTATACTTAACATATCACACCCGTGAACTGAGTGGTGCAACTCCCCCCCCCTCCTCTCTCTCTCTCTCTCTCTCTCTCCCTCTCTCTCTCTCTCATTAGCAGGCAACAGTGCAGCACTATCTCTCTCTCTGTTTCTGGCACAACAGCGCCCCTACTGGTACTCATAGTCATACTGGTGCTCATTAACGTCACATAGGTGAACACATAGGTGAACACGGACATTGCTGTTCCTTGGAGTGGTTGCACCACTCAAAACAATTATTATATATTATATGCTTATTTTATGGATCTAAATGTTACACTTGTGAAAGAGAAAGAGCGTGCATGCGTCTGTCTGTCTGTCTGTCTGTCTGTCTGTCTGTCTGTCTGTCTGTCTGTCTGTCTGTCTTGTCATCTCTTCAGAACTGGTGCGTTAAACGCTCCTTAGGGATCAATGTGACAAAAACAAAATAACTTGTCATTCATGAAAAGGAACCTACATGTGCAGTCCATTACTATTAGTGGACAGATAGTGGTGGTAGTAGACCATTTTAAATACTTAGGCACATATATTGACAGATAGAGGAGGCAGTAGACCATTTTAAATACTTAGGCACATATATTGACAGATAGTGGAGGTAGTAGACCATTTTAAATACTTAGGCACATATATTGACAGATAGTGGAGGCAGTAGACCATTTTAAATACTTAGGCACATATTGACAGATAGTGGAGGTAGTAGACCATTTTAAATACTTAGGCACATATATTGACAGATAGGAGGTAGTAGACCATTTTAAATACTTAGGCACATATATTGACAGCAAACTCAATTTCAGTGAAAATACTGACCAGATTTTTAAAACTTGTGACCAACTTGCTCAACTCCTTTAGAGTGAGCAAGCATATCATGGACACAGTCTATAAGAACCTGACAGAGGGAATCTTGACTTTTAACATGGCAATGTGGTATGGCAATCTTAATATAAAAGGAAGAAGCAAGCTGCAGCGAATAGTGAACCTAGCATCAAACAGAATTGGGAAGAGAAAATTAAGTTGTATCTACAAGGAAGTACTTCGAAAAAAAGCTGTCAAGATAGCAAACGACCGCTCTCATCCACTCTGCAGGGAGTTCAAACTACTTCCATCTGGTAGACGGTACCAAAAGCTAACCGTAGCATTTTTTTAAAATTCCTTCATCCCTAATGCCATTAAGGCACTAAATGATACCATGTATCGCTAGATTTGTTGTTTTTTAATGTATTTGCCACTGTTGTCCTGCATTTTTTGCCATGAAAAATAATTGTGTAAGTGTTGTCGCTGTTTGTTTTGTACTGTTGAGACCGAAGACACATTTCCACACGTGGACAATAAATTAAACTAACTAACTAACTAACTAACTAACTAACTAACTAACTAACTAACTAACTAACTTGCTTTAGGGTTTGTGTATTTCTAAAAGTAAACCAGCTCAAGTGTAATGTCTCACTTTATCCAGAGGTGGAGCCCTTCCTCATCTTAGCCAACGATGACAACCTGATGAGGATCAGCTTGAACGGTTCCAGCTCAAAGCTCAAACAGGTGAAAACCATTGGACATAATTAACAACACATGTACAACACATGTATTCCAGTCTGAGACTTACACAACTGCTGTGGTGTGACAGGACTTGAAGACTGCAGTGTCTCTCGACTTTGACTATCAGCAGCAGCAGATATACTGGATAGAGTGGACACAATGGTACCCCCTGCGCACCATGATCAGTGTCATCAACGGCAATGACGTCCAGGTCAGTGTGACACCGACAACTATGAAGATGAATGAAGGATACTTGTTGTATCCATACCAGTACTCAGTGTACTTATAATAGCCAGTTGGGCAGTAACTTATTGTATTTACTTGTTGTATATTACTGTAATATTATTATTTAACCCAGTAACGAGTACTGTAGTGTAAGGTATTATTTAACCAAAAACATGTAATATGTAAAACATAGCACATTACATAGTTCTTATGTTTCTTTAACTGCTGTATTTTATATAGATATCTACTGTACACAATGTGGAATATGCAGCAGAAAAAGATGAGCGACTATTTTTGTTTTATATTACTCAGTTCGATTCAGTTTTAAAGGAGCTGGCTAAACAGATTGTTTGCAGAAGGTCGGGTTTAATATGTAATATAATATGTAATATATTACTCTTGATATTGAGAACCACACGCACGCACGCACGCACGCACGCACGCACGCACACACACACACACACACACACACACACACACACACGTACCCCATGCAGCCCACACTCTAACTATCATTATGTAAGAATGAAGTCGTGAATATATTCAGAGTGCATGTATGGTTCATTAACAGGTCATTCATGACACGTCGACCATCACACCACAGAGTCTGGCTGTTGATTGGATAGGAGGAAACCTATACTGGACTGACTGGGTGCATCACACCATAGGGGTGTCCAAACTAAACGGGTCGTACCCAACAGTCCTGCTCAACACTGACCTGGACCTGCCATGGACCATAGCTGTGGATGTACGCTACGGGTAAGAACACTGTGGTGACATCATCAACCACACACTGAATGTATCAACCATCCTGTGAATAGGGCTGTCACATTTACACTTTTAACTTGATTAATTGTCACACAAATAATTGCTATTAACAATTTAATTGTGTTTTTGACATTGAACATTAAAACATATGAATCAATTTTAATCATTGCTTTTAAGGCTTCGTAATCAAAAATTGCACAGGACAGATTATGGCAATAAATATGCAAAGACATTACTCACTTATTTAATAGTACACTTTCAAAAATATATATTATTAAATATAAATACATTTAAAGGTACGCACGCACGCACGCACGCACGCACGCACGCACGCAGGCACGCACGCACACCCCTGACCCTGACACAGTGTCTCCCTGACAGATACTTGTACTGGGCAGACGTAAGTAAGAACAACATAGAGAGGATGGGGATGGACGGCACCAACAGGACAGTCATCGTGAAGGAGAAGATCTCCAAGCCCTACGGCCTGACGTTAGACTACATCGATGATCACATCTACTGGACCAACAGTAGGAAATACATTGAGTTTGCCAACCTGGATGGAACCAACAGACAGACAGGTGCACAACACACATGTACAACACACACACACACACACACACACACACACACACACACACACACACACACACACACACACACACACACACACGTTATACTCTATTGTATGTTAAAGCATATTTGTACTACTTTATTCCTGCTTTTTATAACAGTCTGACTCTTTTTATTTGGGGTTCTGTGTGTCTGTAGTTGTGAGTCAGGACAACATCTGGACTATTACTGTGTTTGAGGATCACATCTACTGGACAGACTGGACGACCAGCTCCATGTACAGAGCCAACAAGACTCATGGTACCAACACGACCACAATCATCAGCAAGCTGAACCGTCCATATGACATCCACATCTACCACCCCTCTAGACAACCTGAGGGTCTGTACCACCTGCTGTAACACTCTCATTATTACTCTTCATTATGTTTCATGACTTTTATTTCTTCTGTATTGTTGTATTAATTGATATGTTTTGAAATGTTAACATATAGGTGTGTCTTCTCATATACCTTACATGTGTTGCATGTTTTCTCCACCCTGCAGTGTCTGGTCATCCATGTCAGACCAACAATGGAGGCTGCAGTCACCTGTGTCTGCTCTCACCTGGAGGAGGCTACAATTGTTCCTGTCCCACCAACTCCTACTTGTCAGCTGACAACAAGCAGTGCATGTCCAACTGCACTGCCAGCCAGGTGATTCACCTCAGCTTCACTTGTGTTACTCTGTCTGACTTTATCCATTAAGGACAGGAACCCCTTTTGTTGTTTTAAGCATTATGTTACACTTTAGCCATTGACAAATAGCAGATCTGCACAGAGTGCCGTGCTATTTGTCAAATATTGTGAAAATGTGGCGCAAATCTTTTAATGTATATTCTTTCAGGGCGAATGTTTTTAACTTGTATCTTTGCAGGGAGGGTCCCTGGAACAACATCTTTTCAGATGGGGTCGGCGGCCAATGACATATAATTGTTGGGGTCTTTGACATGAAATATTTTGAGAATCACTGACATAGAAACATAGGTTTTATAGTTTGAGAATCACTGACATAGAAACATAGGTTTTATAGTTTGAGAATCACTGACATAGAAACATGATTTAGAAGACATTTTGTAGAATCTGGTCCTCAGTCCTAAATGGGTTACATGTCTTTGATACATTACTGATTATTATGGACCTGAACCTCTGTCTCCCCCTTCAGTTTGTTTGTCGGAAAGACACGTGCATTCCATTGTCGTGGAGATGTGACTGTGAGGACGAACACGCTGACTGCTGTGAGTAGAGACTGAACCATTACCTCAGTAGTCATGCTTTATTATCACTGTTTACACTGATTACAATTAATCCTTCTATGTATTCTAAAAACACTAATACATGCTTTATCAGAATAATAATAACACAGTATGAATGCATTAGACAGACAGACTTCATTTCCAGAGTAACATTAGAGTGAAACTAATTCATTCATTATTTTTCTCCTCAGCTCTCCAACTAAAACCAACTCACAACTCAACAGGTGAACAAAATTGAAACTGATTTTTATATCATATTATCCAAGGTATTGTAATGAATGTAATTCGTTTTTACTGCTTATTGCTCTCTGTACAGAGTCCGAAGATGTCAGGTTGGTGGGAGGGACCAGTAACTGTACTGGCATACTGGAGATGAAACACCAGGGAGAGTGGAGACCAGTGTTGGCTTGGTTTGACTGGAACAGGATGTCATCATCTGTAGTGTGTAGACAGTTGGATTGTGGATCTGCTCTTTCAACAGAATTTGCTTCTAGTTCTACACGTCAACCAGGATGGGTGATTCCATCTTCCTGTGTTGGCTCTGAGTCTTCACTGATGGAGTGTGGACCAGTAAAGTCGTATAATTCCACTCTTACACTGAAGCTCAACTGTTCAGGTAAAAGGAATAAACAGTATATGCATCAACAATGTAAAAGTTGTGTTATCATCAACAGTTACATCATACAGAGCAATTTACATGTGTGATCGGAATACGCAAAGCAAGTATGAACTTAGCTCTGTTTGGAACCTCTATATCTACGCTGCTACGTTTTAGCTCCGAGATGAGGTTCCAACAAAAGCTATCCCTGCGCTGGTAGAAATGGGTTGAGCCCGTCGACAAGTAGTGGAATAAACCCCTTTCGCAGGATTTATTTCAAAAAGTAAAGGTATCAGAACCAATTTACAGTTGATAAACTTAACATAGGCACCTAACATTTTAACTGAGGCATCAAACAACCGCTTAAATCAGGCTTAAATAAAAATGTAGTTCAGTCAACCCCTGTCGGCATGCGCAGTAGCCTACTGCTTCCGTAAGATTGCATTGGGAAAACCGGGGAAACAAATCGTACTGGCTGACAAACAACCGCTTTGGTTGTTTGATGCCTCAGTTAAAATGTTAGGTGCCTATGTTAAGTTTATCAACTGTATCTTGGTTCTGATACCTTTACTTTTTGAAATAAATACTGCAGAAGGGGTTTAATCTACTTGTCGACGGGCTCTACACAGCTAGACTCCATTTCTACCAGCGCAGGGATAGCTTTTGACGGAACCTCATCTTGGAGCTAAAGCGTAGCAGCGTAGATATAGAGGTTCCAAACGGAGCTAGCATGAACTGTAGTCAACAAGTTAAAGAATCACACAAATGCAGAAACAAGTGTAGAGGGAACCGTGTAGTGCCTAATAGATACTAGGAAACATTTCACTGCTTGTACTTGTATACGTTAGTTCCAGTGGAACCTTCAAAAGAAGGGTTTCACTGAAAAATGCTGGCAGTTAGGGAATAATTAATTAATAAAAGCAGGCAGAGCGAGACTGTTTAGAGTCCGCTGGCCGTACAGCACAGAGACTAAGTTAAATGCAATATAAAACTAAACGTAAAATCTTGTCTAACTCGTTCTATGCAGGCAATGAGTTGTTTAATGACGTAAACACAAAAATAAAACAGCACCACTCATGATGTCATATGTGGCAGCCAAATGGACTGTTTGTTAGAGTGCAATGTTTGTTTAAGGATGTGAAGCGCCCCTCACTTCACATGAGTGTGATTTAAATTATAATAATAATAATAACTGTGGGCTCTAGTCGTGAGCCCACAGTTATTGAAAGTATAATAATTCCGCGCTCAAGATATAATACAACTTTCTTCTAAATACTGCCCCCCCCCCCCTCTCTCTCTCCAGAGTCTGTGAGGTTGGTGGATGGTCCTAGTTTGTGTTCAGGCAGAGTGGAGGTGAAGTCTAATGAGTCGTGGGCCTCAGTGTGTGAAGGTGACTTTGACCAGCAGGATGCAGAGGTGGTCTGTAGGGAGCTTGGTTGCGGAGCTTCTTTGGCCCTCAAGGGGGCGCTCTATGGAGAAGTGAACACTCCCATATGGGCCAAAGAGTTCCAGTGTGAAGGCACTGAGTCTGCTCTCCTGGACTGTAGAGCCTCAAACTCAACCAGAAACACCTGTTTGCCTGACAAGACCATTGGACTCACCTGCTCAGGTAAAGACAAGCTACACCCTGCAATCATTTTTGAGGGGCGCTAGCTATAGGATAGTACGTTGTAGTATAGGCTAGTATAGTTCTGTGTCTGTGTGTGCCACATAATTGAGGCTAAAAGTGAGGACAGAAAAGTGAGGACGCCAATTGTGATTGGCCAGAATGTGATGATGTATGATGATAAGAGCGCCCCTCACTTCACACAAGTGTGATCTTTCATGTTTATTATAAAGTAATACTGTTTAAATGTTTACTCACTTGTCTCTTTACAGTGGTTGAAGATGTCAGGTTGGTGGGAGGAACCAGTACCTGTTCTGGTATACTGGAAATAAAACACCAGGGAGAGTGGAGATCAGTGGACGGTGGGTTTCACTGGAACCTGAAGTCCTCCTCTGTAGTGTGCAGACAATTGGACTGCGGCTCTGCCGTTTCAACAGAAAGGACTTCTGGTTTCACACAACAACCTGTATGGAGGATTACACCTTACTGTGTTGGGTCTGAGTCTTCACTGAGCGACTGTGTCATAATGGAGAATCATGTCACACGGAAAGGTTTGATTACAGGCAAACCCACTGTGAACTGTTCAGGTAACACGATGACAGCAGTCCTTACAGTCTCTCATTTCATCTGTGTGCGTGTATGTATGCGTGCATGCGTGCGTGTGTGCGTAAGTGTCTTCGTGCTTGTGTGTGCATGTGTGTTTATGCGTGTGTGCATGCCTATGTGTGTAGTGACTAGAAAAGGCCTTTGGTGTCATGAGCTACTGGGGAAGATCTTGTGATGATGATGATGATGATGATGATGACGATGATGATGATGATGATGATTAGTTATTTGTGTTTTGATTTATTGATATGTCCATATTAATTACTTTATTTTAGAATGGGTACAACACTGTTATCTGTTTAGGTTTTCAGTAAAACAATGTTGACTTTCCTCTGATGTGATTAGATTCAATTTGCATCCATAATGCATTCATACATTCTCTTGTAGATCACTAACATAATTGTATAATCTCTCTCTCTCTCTCTCTCTCTCTCTCCAGAGTCTGTGAGGTTGGTAAATGGTCCTAGTTTGTGTTCAGGCAGAGTGGAGGTGAAGTCTAATGAGTCATGGGCCTCAGTGTGTGAAGGTGACTTTGACCAGCAGGATGCAGAGGTGGTCTGTAGGGAGCTTGGTTGCGGATCTTCTTCGGCCCTCAAGGGGGCGCTCTATGGAGAAGTCAAGGCTCCAATGTGGGCCAAAGAGTTCCAGTGTGAAGGCACTGAGTCTGCTCTCCTGGACTGTAGAGCCTCAAACTCATCCAGAAACACCTCCTCATCGGACAAGTCTGTTGAACTAACCTGCTCAGGTAAAAGCATGTCTTAATGAGAGTAATAACATGTTTTTTCCTTGTCGTACCCCCCCCAATTTCCATTCTGGTCAGTGCAAAATAAATTACTATGCTGTCATGTACTTGATAGTGGGTGCAGCAGATCAACTCATCAACGGCACCGCTCACTTCACACTGGGGTGTGATTTTATTTTTGATGCCCAGCTTTGTGGGTCTGTGTGAACACAAACATTGGCTGATGATTGGCTGATCACCCCATAGTGATGATTTGATTGGCTGAGCAAAGTACATATTGAAGATGAAAGTGAGGGCAGAAAAGTGAAGACGCCAAAAGTGATTGGCCAGAATTAAATTTGATTGGCTAAGCACAGAATGTGATGTGTGATGATACATGATGATAAGAGCGCCCTTTCGTGTGAAGTGAGGACGCCACAAGTGATTAGCCTTGAGGACTTGAGGATAAAAAGTGTGGACAGAAAAGTTAAGAAAGAAATTGTGAATGGCCAGAATGAGATGATGTATGATAAGAGTGCCCCTCACTTCACATTACATAGTACATTTGTTTGTTTGTTTGTTTATTTATTGCGTTTACTCTCTTGTCTCTACAGAGTCTGATGATGTCAGGTTGGTGAGAGGAACCAGTAACTGTGCTGGTATACTGGAGATGAAACATCAGAGAGAGTGGAGACCAGTGGACGGTTGGTCTGACTGGAACCTGCAGTCCTCATCTGTAGTGTGTCGACACCTTGGCTGTGGCTCTGCCATTTCAACAGAGAGGAGTTCTGGTGTTACACATCAACCTGCATGGAGAATAACACCTCACTGT
This sequence comes from Electrona antarctica, assembly GCF_951216825.1. Lineage (NCBI taxonomy): Eukaryota > Metazoa > Chordata > Actinopteri > Myctophiformes > Myctophidae > Electrona > Electrona antarctica. The sequence continues at coordinate 52,039,314 of NC_136789.1, read as the reverse complement.
GTTGGGTCTGAGTCTTCTCTGAGTGACTGTGGAAATAAGATGTCTTCCACCTCCTTGTACGTACTGGAGGTGAACTGTTCAGGTAACAAACTACTACTTCAACGACAGTAATGTCTGACAAAGCCACGGGAAACACTGGCCCTGATCAATTAAACCATTCAGAGCCATTACTTGCTGTTTGTGAAATTAATATGTGTGGATTATTGCGACCGCAGGTCGTATTTACAATGCAATTGTACATGTCAGTCAGTCAGTCAGTCAGTCAGTCAGTCACTCAAAATCATATATGGTGCCCAGGTCTCATGACATCACGTGACATCATCAGGGAAGGAGTACCCTGATGTCATATAGTCAATGTGCGACCTTCTGTCGCAACTAGTCTACTTGCCAGTCCATAGAGCGCCATTGTGAAACCTGACATTTTGAGACATTTTGAGGATATGTCAGAACATGTTCTGACATTCCATATGTTGATCCTTCCCCATCCATCCTTCCATCCTTCCTCTTCGATGTCTCCGTTTTGACTGATAGCTATCCATTCAAACTCTAGACGGGCCTGCCCCAAAGTTATTAGTGTAGCCGCGCCCGGCAGCCGGCGAAAACTAGAGTTCTCAACAGGCCCGAAAATTAAGGCCCGGCCCTCATCAAACCCTGTACACTCAACGCCCATAGGCGTCTTACTGGTAATTAAGCAGCATGTTATGTTCTGATGGGGCATTATGCCTTACTATACTATTGGGGTATGTAACGTTCATCTTGCACATATGATGTCTCTGGTCTTGTTATTGCTTTCATTTCTATTTCTTGCCTTTACCGTCAATGACTCTCTCTCTCTCTCTCTCTCTCCAGACTCTGTGAGGTTGGTGAATGGCACTACTTTGTGTTCAGGCAGAGTGGAGGTGAAGTCTGATGAGTCTTGGGTCTCAGTGTGTGAAGGTGACTTTGACCAGCAGGATGCAGAGGTGGTCTGTAGGGAGCTTGGGTGTGAGGCTCCTTCAGTCCTCCAGGGGGTGCTCTATGGAGAAGCCAATGTTTCAATGTGGACCAAAGAGTTCCAGTGTAAAGGCCACGAGTCTGTTCTCCTGGACTGTGGAACTTCAGACTCAACTAGAAACACAAGCTCACCTTACAAGTCTGTTGGACTCACCTGCTCAGGTAAAAGACAAGCTAAACTTTTGGATTGGAACTTTGGATTATTATTTCATGAATAAATAAATATGAATCTTTACTGTTTATTCTCTGGTCTCTGTACAGAGTCTGACAATGTCAGGTTGGTGAGGGGAACCAGTAAGTGTATTGGAATACTGGAGATGAAACACCAGGGAGAGTGGAGACCAGTGGATGGTCGGTCTGACTGGAACCTGAAGTCATCATCTGTAGTGTGTCGACAGCTGGAGTGTGGCTCTGCTGTATCAAGAGAAAGGACTTCTGCTTCTACACATGAACCTGTATGGTGGATTTCAGCTTCCTGTGTTGGGTCTGAGTCTTCACTGAGGGAGTGTGGAACAAAGAGGTCTGGCAATTCCACTGCCAGACTGGAGATTATCTGTTCAGGTAAAACAATGACTTCAACAATGACACATTTACATTATCTCATCTATCTGTCAATACAATATCTTATAATTAAACTGGTCATACAGTCAAATCTACTGTATTACCAATTTCAGCCAATCACCTCTGTCTTGTTCCAGATCTGCTGTTTAAGCCAATCATCACCTTTGTACGCTCCCTTTCTGAAAGCCAGCAGCAGGAGCTGCAGCTGATGGAGGCTTCCAGCTTCAACACCAGCTGCTCCATCCAGCCAGCTGTCAATCACACTGCATCCAACACAACACACATCACTGCATCCAACACAACACCACTGGATACAACACAACACACATCACCACTGGATACAACACAACACACAACACCACTGGATACAACACAACACACATCACCACTGGATACAACACAACACACATCTCTGGATACAGCACAACACACAACACCACTGGATACAACGCAACACACAACACCACTGGATACAACACAACACAAATCACCACTGGATACAACACAACACACAACACCACTGGATACAACACAACACACAACACCACTGGATACAACACAACACACACCACCACTGGATACAACACAACACACATCACTGGATACAACACAACACACAACACCACTGGATACAACACAACACACATCTCTGGATACAACACAACACACAACATCAGTGCGTACCTTAGTACACTCCATTTCTGAAAGTCATCATCAGGGGCTGCAGGTGACGGAGGGTTCCAGCTTCAGCATCAGATGCTCCATCCTGCCACAGTACCCAGGAGGCTTCTTCCACCTCACCTTCACTGGATCCAACTCCACGCGCAACATCACTGCGTCCGACACAACATCTCTGGATACAACACAACACACAACATCTCTGGATACAACACAACACACAACACCACTGGATACAACACAACACACAACATCTCTGGATACAACACAACACACAACATCTCTGGATACAACACAACACACAACACCACTGGATACAACACAACACACAACATCTCTGGATACAACACAACACACAACATCTCTGGATACAACACAACACACAACACCACTGGATACAACACAACACACAACATCTCTGGATACAACACAACACACAACGCCACTGGATACAACACAACACACAACACCACTAGATACAACACAACACACAACGCCACTGTATTCAACACAACAAACAACATCTTTGGATACAACACAACACACAGCATCACTGGATACAACACAACAAACAACATCTCTGGATGCAACACAACACACAACACCATTTAATGCAACACACAACATCTCTGGATGCAGCGAAACTCAAAACCATACCCAGACAGCTGTCAATCACTCTGCCACATTCCTGTTTCCTGCAGCAAACCACACCCACCAGGGAAGTTACATCTGTGTTTATCACATCCACGTTTTCTCTCACAACTTCTCCTCTAAGAGTGAGGTCCTCTCTATCACTGTCACAGGTAACATGAAATGTGGTCTTTTCAAGTCACAATTTGAAACTCAAGCAAGCAATCTTTACGCTGTTCTTTTGCATGATGTTTGATGTTCTAACATATTTAACATATTTCCCTCACAGCTTCTCATCTGACATCTAACGTTCTCAAATGTACAGTCATGGTGCTGCTGGTCTTGATCCTGATAATTGCTGTCCTCTATCCTCTCTGGAAGGTAATCATACTTCTTTATTCAACATAACACTGCAATGTAAATGTCAGACGTTTTTAATCTAAGAGAGCCGGTTTATTAAAGCCGGGCACTGCTGTGTTTCTCCAGGTCATCAGAAGGCGGCGTGCGGGAGCGCAGGACATTGGCGTGGTTTATTATAATGTAAGACGGGAGAGCGTAGAGATAGTTTATTATAACGAATTTGCTCGTTCCGACGTTGAAGCCGGACTGAGTGAAGAGACAGAATACCACCAGTATGAAGAGCCAGATCCACAAGGAGGTGCTGAAGCTGCACCCAGTGAGGAGACAGAATACCACCAGTATGATGATGTGGGTGTACGGGGAGGTGCCGAAGCTGCACCCAGTGAGGAGACAGAATACCACCAGTATGATGATGTGGGTGTACGAGGAGGTGCTGACGCTGCACCCAGTGAGGAGACAGAATACCACCAGTATGATGATGTGGGTGTACGAGGAGGTGCCGAAGCTGCACCCTGTGAGGAGACAGAATACCACCAGTATGATGATGTGGGTGTACGAGGAGGTGCTGACGCTGCACCCAGTGAGGAGACAGAATACCACCAGTATGATGATGTGGGTGTACGAGGAGGTGCCGAAGCTGCACCCAGTGAGGAGACAGAATACCACCAGTATGATGATGTGGGTGTACGAGGAGGTGCTGACGCTGCACCCAGTGAGGAGACAGAATACCACCAGTATGATGATGTGGGTGTACGAGGAGGTGCTGACGCTGCACCCAGTGAGGAGACAGAATACCACCAGTATGATGATGTGGGTGTACGAGGAGGTGCCGAAGCTGCACCCAGTGAGGAGACAGAACACCTCCTGTATGATGATGTGGGTGTACGAGGAGGTGCTGACGCTGCACCCAGTGAGGAGACAGAATACCACCAGTATGATGATGTGGGTGTACGAGGAGGTGCTGACGCTGCACCCAGTGAGGAGACAGAATACCACCAGTATGATGATGTGGGTGTACGAGGAGGTGCCGAAGCTGCACCCAGTGAGGAGACAGAACACCTCCTGTATGATGATGTGGGTGTACGAGGAGGTGCTGATGGGGCAGTAAGAGGCAGGAGACCTCCTGTGTACGAGGTGGATCTCTAAAGGGTTTCGAGAGAGCGTCACAGATACAGGGCACAGAATAAAGTATATACATAATACAATCTGAATCATCCCACCTGGTGCAGAACAGGAGACACCATCATTAATATTAAAGTATACCTAGACGTATAATCCCTTCCAGTGACATCATTGTTTGACTTTTTTGATTATAAATATATATTTATAAATATGTATTTTTTTTATTTGATTTTTGTCATTGTGAGAACGATGGCTTCCATTATATCATGGTAACTTTTAGGGAATAGAAAGCCTGCAGTTTCTATTAGCTTGGATTCCCCATCAATTATGTCACTGGTGGACGGGTTTCTGAACTGCCCACAGCCCTCCTATGAGACACATACTGGTTTTTGAACTGCCACAGACTGGTTTCTGAACTGCCCACAGCCCTCCTATGAGACAGACTGGTTTCTGAACTGCCCACAGCCCTCCTATGAGACACAGACTGGTTTCTGAACTGCCCACAGCCCTCCTATGAGACACAGACTGGTTTCTGAACTGCCCACAGCCCTCCTATGAGACACAGACCAAGTAGGGAAAATAATTGACCCCCTCCCTCAAAATAATTATGCAGCTCACCTGCATCTTTTAAAACAGGCCTAAAAATCCACCTTTCAGCAGGCCGGAGGGAGAGGAAAGGATCACTTCTCCCTTAAACACTCCACTCTGTACATATATGTTTTATTTTTTATTATTGTTTCTGATTATATTGAATTTTGTTGTTATTTTTCATGTCATGTCTATGAATTGATAGGGCCTGAAATCTAAACAAAACCGCAAAGGACTTTTGTTTTGATGCTATCCCTTTGAGACTGGGCCCTAGTCTTGCGCCACCTATTTACTATTTTGAAAATCATTTTAAAATAGTTCAACTAGCCAATCTACATCTACACGTTGTGAGCTTGTAGATCAACTATTTGAACTATTTTAAAAGGTTTTTTAAAATAAAGTTTAGGGATAAGGGTAAGGGGTGGTACAAGATATAGCCCCACCATGAGTCTTTACGTAAAAGTACGTGAACATCTCAAATGCAGTCCCTGTCCCACCCACCAATCGGCAGCCATGTTTTCTAAAGCACAGCAATGGACCTGAATGCCTCTTAATGAACTGTAAAGTTCACTGTTGACTTGCAGCAGTGTTGAACGCTGTACTCAGTGTACTGTAACTGTATGATTTACATGTTATCAATGAAAGAAAAACCTGCACGAAAAGTTGCAGGTTTAAAACACAATAAGGCGGGTAACAGGAAAAACCCTTCTCTTGACCCAAGTTGACCGTGTTATTATTTTTTATAATGTTTTATGTTGCTCACTGCTTTTTCAACAGTCTGTTCTAGGTGTGCAAATGTTTTTATGCAACTAAAGCTTCATGTTAAAATTTAAAATGTGTTTTTCTTTTTTTACATGTTTGATATGTAGGTGTGCGAATGTTTTAAAATTCAATAAAGTTGAAACTCCTTGAGTAAAATTAAGTGTTCCATCTCGTAACTGTGTTGTGTGTGAAGTACAGGAAGTTGTCACCGGTTACCATGAACACAAACCAAGGATTCGTCCGAAATCAGTGGCTGCGTCCGAATTCATAGTCCCTACTCCCTACTCCCCAGTGATGATATCGGACAGTAGGCTACTCGTGAACTCAATACTGCCACCATCTGACACAGTCAGGTTATTCCCTCCCCAATGATTGTGGATTGCAAATTATTCTAAACACATAATGATGGAGCTTTTAGGCATTTGTCGCAATTCTATAAAATAATGTTATTTAAATAGATTTTTTTTTATTATTCATGGATGAATGAAGGAATGAATGAATGAATAGGTTAATGACAATATGTTAGCAGGCATTTAGGCCTATGTTCGTGTTATGATAGGTTATTCTCTTTAAATAACATAGGCTATAGGCCTAATGATTATCAATAAATGAATGCAACTGATTCCTCTCCTCTCCCACCGCACCATATTATCCAGCAATATGAAAACAGTGCACCACCTTGACAATATTCTTTTGACAATGAAAACATCATGACATCATTGAATAGCATTTATAACCACATGAACCCCCGCTATATGCCTCTTCTGGCCGGTACCGAAAAGTGATGACGGCTCGCCACAGAATTTTGAAAAGTGAAGACGGCTCGCCCCGAGCCGTGGAGAGCCCGCCCCCAAAGCGTTGACAGCTCGCCCCAACTCACGGATATCTCGCCCCGCCCCGTGTTTATTTCATATTTCATGTTTATTTTACCTTATTTCTCATATTAGAACATTGTTTGTCAAAGGAGAACATTTAGAACCAGTTAGAACCAGTTTGTGTTGGTCAAATGAAAATTATGCATGGATAATGAATGGCTTACTCCCCTCCATTGTTCTGGAAATTCCATTCCAAGTACAGTACTTGAAATTCCATTCTGGAAAGGTGTTCCATTCCTCCATTACTGAAATTAGTGGAGGGCCCCCTCCACTCTCACTATAACTAGACACATTATAGTGACCCCCCCCCCCCCCTCTCTCTCTCTCTCTCTCTCTCTCTCTCTCTGTTTAAAAGTAGTGGACCATGACAGCTTACACACAACTCTTCTTTACTTTCAAAACTCAGAGTCGCTAATAACAACGGCAAAGCAACATCATCACACATCATGTTGTATCGTCAAGACTGAAGTAGTCGATCCCAGATAATCCCCCCAATCATCACAAACAACACAGGAATATGCAAGAGCGCAGCACAATCAAACAGCTGTCAGTGAGACATAACAGCTGTTACCTCGAAAATACGGGGCTACTTGGGGCGACTTTTGGGGGCGACTTCTCCGGCCTAGCCTACTCTCAAAGGGAATACCAAACGACTCGCCCCTTTACCAACTCGCCCCGCGATTATTTTTAATGTAGTTAACAGTTAATTTAGTATTACCCTCCCTCTCTGAAATCTAAAATAATCTTGTAGGCATATACAGATTTATGTGATTGTATAGTAGTCGATCTCTATACTCTGTAAAATTAAGAAAGAACAACATATCAATTTCTTCCATGTAGCCCATGTTTTGTAATGGCATCATCATGCTATTATGCCCGTGGATATACAGAGTGAACTTAACAATGATAAATGAATATGATGATGATACCTAAATAATCACCAACATGAATTATGTTTGTTATGTACAGCTAGGTAGAGTAGTGGGGCGAGATGGAAAAGGGGCGACCGTACCTGCAAAGGCACCCCCTATGTTGACTTTGGTTGCGTATAGTTACGTCACGTGCCTATATCGCCCTGTCCGGAAAGGAAGGGAAATAACTGTTATAGCCTACTTATTGCCCACCTCAAGCCTACCGGGAACCACGGGAACCTGGAAGGAGAGGAAGAGGATAGACTTTATGTTGCCTGAGTGCCTCTATGTGAATGCCTCTTAATTCACCCTTTTGTTGTCAATTCACTTAAACCCAGGCTACAAAGAATACGAGACTCGCCCCTTTACCAACTCGCCCCGGGCGTACAGCCGGCGGAACAGCGCGGCCTGGTATTCCTAAAGTAATCTAAGTAAATTATGCTTAAACGGTTAAACCTAACCTTATTCCTAACCTCAACCTCAGTAAAACGATGCCTAAACCTAACCCTATTCTTAAACTTAACCCCAGTAAAACTATGCCTAACCCTAAACTTATTTCTAACCTTATTCTCAGTAAAACAAAATAAAGAATACAAGAACCGCCGCACCGAGCTGTCGGCGTGAGGTCGGCGGGAAAAAGCTGGGGCGAGTTGGAAAAGGGGCGAGCGGACCTGTTACCGCTACGAATACCCAGTAGCACTGCCTCTGTACGTGTCTTGGTTTTGTAATCAAAGTGCGACAGTATATTAATGACATAGTTCAATGTTGAAAATGAGTGGCATTCCCTTTTAACCACTTAAAAACTGCTGGCCGGAGGATACATAGTTGGATAGTTATCTTTTGGATTGTGAGATGTGTTCGTTGATATTTTAAACATGCATACTGATGTGTTCGTTGATATTTTAAACATGCATACTGATGTGTTCGTTGATATTTTAAACATGCATACTGATGTGTTCGTTGATATTTTAAACATGCATACTGATGTGTTCGTTGATATTTTAAACATGCATACTGATGTGTTCGTTGATATTTTAAACATGCATACTGATGTGTTCGTTGATATTTTAAACATGCATACTGATGTGTTCGTTGATATTTTAAACATGCATACTGATGTGTTCGTTGATATTTTAAACATGCATACTGATGTGTTCGTTGATATTTTAAACATGCATACTGATGTGTTCGTTGATATTTTAAACATGCATACTGATGTGTTCGTTGATATTTTAAACATGCATACTGATGTGTTCGTTGATATTTTAAACATGCATACTGATGTGTTCGTTGATATTTTAAACATGCATACTGATGTGTTCGTTGATATTTTAAACATGCATACTGATGTGTTCGTTGATATTTTAAACATGCATACTGATGTGTTCGTTGATATTTTAACCATGTATACTGATGTGTTCGTTGATATTTTAAACATGCATACTGATGTGTTCGTTGATATTTTAAACATGCATACTGATGTGTTCGTTGATATTTTAAACATGCATACTGATGTGTTCGTTGATATTTTAAACATGCATACTGATGTGTTCGTTGATATTTTAAACATGCATACTGATGTGTTCGTTGATATTTTAAACATGCATACTGATGTGTTCGTTGATATTTTAAACATGCATATGTGTTCGTTGATATTTTAAACATGTATACTGATGTGTTCGTTGTATACTGCTCCTCAAAAAAAAAGAAGTGTAAAAGTTCATTTTCTATTATGATATTTTACTGTGTGCTTCCGTATGTTGACAAGCTTTATGTTGACGCTGATCATCCTTGACTTGGCACCTGCCCACGGAGCCAAAACTACTAGTAACTGGTGTACAGCCAACTGGCCTGACCTGAACCCCACAGAGAATCTAGGTTGTATTGTCAAGAGGAAGGTGTGAGACATTTATGGTTGTTATCACCGCAAACCTGGGCTTCCATAACACCTCAACAGTGTCAAAGGCTGATCAAACATCTCCATGCCACGCCCCATTGATGAAATGATTTGCTCAAAAGTAGCCCAGACCAAGTAGCCTACTGCATACATTAATATATAGCTTAGTAGTGAAGAATCTGTTCTATAATCAAAGGCCCATACACAGACCTTGAATACTTAGACTAGAAAATACTCAGGCAAAAATACGGAGCATGAAGTCAACAGCAGAGACAGGCAGATGAAGGTTCCGGAGTTCCATTTTATTTGCAGAGAGTACAAGACATCATTCACAGCCATGGGCCTGGCCCACCCGCCTCACGGCGTGTGAGCCACTGAACTAACTGTTACAAACATTTTCAATAGACCTTATACACAAATACAGAGACAACAACAGGAAATGCAAAGGTGGTCTCAGGTTACCCAAACCCCCTTCGTCCCAAATTGTCCCCATATATGGTCACCAGGAAGCCCAGTGCTAGGAGGCACAGTAGGTGTCCTAACATGCAAGCCTACCAAGCGACACCCAACCATTTGTTAGTGGTCATCAAGCCACTGGCTATTCTGAGATTCCTAGCCACTGTGTCCTGACTTGTTTGCCCTGCTGGAAGACAATGTAATGTCACACTACACTAAACAGTTGTTTAAGCTATTTTAGTGTTAATTGTGATTTCCAGATACATCAGACCTCCCTTTGAGGCAACCATGCCTCATAAAAACGAATATGGAAACACAATTGACCCTCGTCCTCCCTTTGGCACTGACTGGAACATTAAAAATATGACACAAAGAGATCAACAATTACAGTAGAATTCAAAAATGGTTTGCAGACTTCTAGGCATTCAAATCACATAACTCGTTACCAGTGTTCTCATTCCATTACAGTATTATCATCGGTGTGCTTATAGAACTCCCTTCTGTGTTCAATTTAATTTCAGGCTAAAACATTACATAGGAAATACAATGAATAAAAATAAGTAAGTAAGTAAATAGTAAAAAATACATTCCAGCCCGAAAACCACAGTAAGAATCTCTCTTACACACTAACAACTTCTCTGTACTGTAATCAACACTTTTAACCTTTACATAACTCAAAACATGATCATTGACATAAATGATAACCCGTAAACATATATCTGACATTTAAACACAATACACCGTCGCTGTATCCAACCCCTTTTGCTTCACTCCAAAGCACCCAATTATTGAATACAAAGTGTGTTACAGTTCTTCAAACTTTACATCTGATGCTCTTAGCATCAGTTAATGTTAAGGATAAATTTTACCATAGTCATCCATAAAATGATTCATTTTTGTTTAGTTAACTCATCTTTTTAGGACATGCAGAAATCATCTATAATTATTTCAACACTCTAGATTCCCCAAGGCTCGTACAAATAACAGCACTGTTACCACCGGCGACCATAAACCCTAACTAAGTTTTTCCAGATCCCGTGCATGCTACTATTATTTACTTACGTTAAAATCCTAGAGTAATTTATATAACTTTAGAGTTTTCCCCACATGTCATAGCAGAAATACCTTCGTTGACTTTTCCCATTCACAAATTTATTCGAACAAAAATAAGAACGTTATGCAAAATTAGGACGATTAACAACTTATGCGTACGACAGGAGCGCTGTCTTTCGCCTGACAAAGAAACATCTACTAATTTTACTCCGGTAAATATTTCTATTCAGCTCCAAATCTCCCTTAGGCATATCATCCCCATTAAGCCAACTTCCCTAATTAAATACTGACACATAAAATCAACATACATGCCCATTAATATGTTGAACTAGACAAACGTAAACATACATTTGGAATCAAATGGAACGATATCCATCTGATATAATAGAATCTTCTGTAACGTTTCTTCTCCTTTTGTCTCACCTTCGTCATCAGTCAGCGCACATGGGCCAAACGAGGTTTGTGATGCAGTACACTTATGCACCGCATGGCGTAGGCCGCTCTGTTGTCGAGAGTTGCCCTTTGTCCGAAAACTTTCATTCTGATCCTGATCTGAATTCACTTTATCACCTCCTCCCTTTCAGTCATGATAATACAACATGACTAAAAAACGAGAAAGTGAATCAGCGTCATCACAGGAGCATGTAGGCCCCTGCAAGGCAGAAGCTTGCGATTCGCCGCGTTGCGAGCTTGTAGATCAGCTCCGTCGAGCCGCTGAATGGAACGAAGCCACGACGCCTCGCCGCCGGCGCCTGTCGAGTCGAGACGCGCCGTGAAGAGTCAATGAAGTGGCCATCGCCTCCCTTGGACCGCTGACCGCCGATGAACGCCCTCGGGCCGGGGTACGCTGTGCTCCGTAGCACCCCTCTCCCCGCCGTCCAGCCGCTGTCCATCGCCCTCTGGTCACGATCGCCGAGAGCCGTTGCCCATCGCCGCTCCTCCGTGCAGGCCGCCTCCGTCGTGGTGGTGATGAATGAAACCCCCCCCCACCGCGCCGGGCAGGCCGTCGCCATCGTCTCGCCGGTCGACCGCAGTGCGCATAGCGCCGTCGTCGTCGCCGTTCCCCTCCGTTCAAAAAATTGCCGACCGAAATATCTATTAGACTGAATTGTCAATTGTCCACTGCATGGTTCTCTCGCCTGACGCAAAAATGCATCAACACGACCGAGCTCGGCACCACTTTGAAGAATCTGTTCTATAATCAAAGGCCCATACACAGACCTTGAATACTTAGACTAGAAAATACTCAGGCAAAAATACGGAGCATGAAGTCAACAGCAGAGACAGGCAGATGAAGGTTCCGGAGTTCCATTTTATTTGCAGAGAGTACAAGACATCATTCACAGCCATGGGCCTGGCCCACCCGCCTCACGGCGTGTGAGCCACTGAACTAACTGTTACAAACATTTTCAATAGACCTTATACACAAATACAGAGACAACAACAGGAAATGCAAAGGTGGTCTCAGGTTACCCAAACCCCCTTCGTCCCAAATTGTCCCCATATATGGTCACCAGGAAGCCCAGTGCTAGGAGGCACAGTAGGTGTCCTAACATGCAAGCCTACCAAGCGACACCCAACCATTTGTTAGTGGTCATCAAGCCACTGGCTATTCTGAGATTCCTAGCCACTGTGTCCTGACTTGTTTGCCCTGCTGGAAGACAATGTAATGTCACACTACACTAAACAGTTGTTTAAGCTATTTTAGTGTTAATTGTGATTTCCAGATACATCAGTAGCCAAAAAGTGAACCCGGACATGTTGAGTACACCAACGTTTTATGTTAGAAATGTTTAGTATGGGTCCCCAGCATGTAGAAACTGCCGGATGCTAACTTGCATATGTTGAGCAATTTTCATAATTGGCATAATATGTGACCATACCATTAACAACCTATAGAAGGCAAAATATTCAAAATGTCATCATGCTTTATCTAGCATGTGGTGTGTCAAACTAGGGGGTTTTCATGATGCTGAATCCATTCCAAGCATTCGTTTTGCAAAGAAAACACTCATTGGGCTTAAAACGGCCATGCCCACTTGCCCATTTGTAAAAGCAAAGCAAAGTTACTATATTTACCCAGGGTAACTGGACTAAGCATCAGATACTTGTTTACAGCCAGGCCCTGCTCATAGAACATTTCATGGTAGTGGTTCAATGCCTTGCTCAAGGGCACTTCAGCGGTGGTAATTTTAACGTGCCGGTCCGGGGATACGAACTGGTGACCTTCCGGTATCAAGACCGCTCCGCAAACCGTTCGGCCACTGCTCCCACACGTGATGACGGCATTGGCCGTTTTTAGCCCAATGAGTGTTTTTTTTGCAAAACTAATGCTTGGAATGGATTCAGCATCATGAAAACCCCCTAGTTTGACACATCACATGCTACATAAAGCACGATGAAATTTTGAATATTTTGCCTTCTATAGGTTGTAATTGGTATGGTCACATATTATGCCAATTATGAAAATTGCTCAACATATGCAAGTTAGCATCCGGCTGTTTCTACATGCTGGGGATCCATACTAAACATTTCTAACATAAAACCTTGGTGTACTCAACATGTCCGGGTTCACAATGGGGCTCTATGGGCTGGCTACTAGACTAATACCTTTCAGATGGTCGACATTTCTTGATCTCGAAAAAAACCTTTTTTTAGTGGTCTCGTATCTCGTTTTTGAGATAAGATTTTTTAGATTTTCATGAGCTTTATGATAATAGCGTATGCCAATATCATAAAGGTTTTTAATACTTCACTTTATGCACAATGAATTGAGAATATATGAAAGTTTCACTTTTTGAATTATATTATGGAAGAAAATAAACGTTTACACGATATTCACATTTTTTGAGAAGGAGCTGTAAACGTGTAACTAAGCTCTGTGTCCCTTTTACTCTGGTTCTGTCTCTGCTCAATTCAATTCAATTGGTTGCCGTTTCGACAAAAAAAAAAAAGTACTGTATCTACAGTTGGAGGCCATCGATATTGTCCTTTTCTTTTTGCTGAGGTTTGCGTGATCTGCGCAAAAGGACAGTTAACCCTTTTGGTGTTTTATTATGTTATAATTTAGTTTTAGCTATTGAAAAATAGCAGATCTACAAGCTCATAGCGCGCCACCGAGTGGCGCGCTACGAGCTTGTAGTTCTGCTATTTTTGAAAAATCGTGAAAATATTTATTTCAGAAAACTGGAGGATTTAGAAGGTTTTTTTTTAATTTTGAGGTCAGGCCTAAATGGGTCAAATGATAAGGGACAATATCGGTGGCACCCAACTGTATCTATCAACTTCAAACGCAAAATATGAGACGTGAAGTTCTTTACCCATTCATTTATTTAGTCGTCATACATCAATTGAAATGCATTTCTACACTTGATACAGAAACGGGTCATAAATATAATATGATATCTTTGACAACATAACTAACACGCAAAATCATTCACAACACACACACACACACACACACGCGCGCACACACACACACACACACACACACACACACACACGAAGAACAAAAACAACAAAGTCACTATTGCGAGGTACTGCAGGAAGAGGCATGAACACCATCCTGGCTTCCTGATAAATTACAGCTAATTTAAACTCGCTCATACCAAGAAGAATAAATTAGGCTTTTTATTTGTTTTAGATGCGGCGGAACTGCCTGTCCCTTTTTACCCTTGTGCCTGTTCCCATTTATTTCTTAAATTGATCTATACAGATTGTGTTTGGTTTTTTTTTTTTTACATCAGGGGGAAGTACTGGAGGATGCTGCAGCTATTCTTACCGTATGTGCGAGGGCCCCCGGGGGTAGTACAGTATGTAAGGGCCCCGGGAGTAGTACAGTAGTACGAGGGCCCCGGGGGTAGTACAGTATGTAAACTTGATTGGGGGGGGGGGGGGGGGGGGGGGTTGGCCCATTTATTTTCCGACGACGACAATACCGATGAAAGTTATACTTAAAAGTTGCGTGCCCAAAAAAAAACTAATGGCACATGTACAAGCTCACCACGGGGGTCACCACCGTGCCGGCACGTCGTGAGTTTGTAGATTGTGGCCATTTTCACCGTGCGACGGAGTGGCGTGCAACTACATGTAAACTGTCTGGTAACGGAACTTGTTGCGGCGTCTCGCATCGTGGACGAGTGCCGATGAGCGATGAAATGGACTGGATAAATAACAGCGTTGCTATATTATTATAGTCACAGGTCACATAATAATAATAATAATAATAATAATAATAATAAGACTTTCCAGCACCAATGCTTACAAGGAACGCAGGTGTGTATAGTTAACAATGTGAACGAACAACTGGACTGACTGAACAATGTCGGAATGTTGAGAGTTGGAAGTAAGCACTCGAGGAATGAAGAGAAACAAAAAAAGACATCCAATGGCCTTTTGGTAAGACTTTTTGAAAGCAGTTTGGGGCCACTGGGGTTTGTTTGTTTGTTTGCACCACACCACACCGCACAGCACTGGGAGGAAGAGGGACATGATGATGGTTCACTCTTCCAGGGTTCTGAAGGCGTTCTGCATGTCCTCCAACAGCTGGGCGTAGTCTGCTTTGATCTTGGCCTCGCCGTCCTTCACCGGGTCCTGAAGCAGACCAATAATATTAACACGTTAGTTAAAAGATACATTTTAGATTTGTGGAACAGAACTTGAACAATGGCACTTATGGCAGTGTTGTTTTTGTTTTGAGTTTTAGTCATAGTCTCCTTGAATAGTTTATTTCGTTTGAGTCACATTTTGGTCACCTGGAATGTCTTAGTGTTAGTCGACTAAATCTACAGTTGATTTAGTCAACTAAAATGTATTTTGGCGGGCCTTGATGCCGTCGTAATGACTGTTTTTACACTTGCTGAAAATAGCCGATCTACAAGCTCACAACGCGTCGCAGCACGACGCGGTGTGAGCTTGTAGATCTGCTATTTTCAGCATGCAACCAAGTGTAAAATGACTTATACTGGATCTCTAGTCCCTTCCTAACATTTAGTCTAGTTTTAATTTGTTGACAACATCGACAGTATATTTAGTCATAGTTTTCATTTAGTTTGTCAGTGAAAAAAGGTAGTCGACGGACATTTTTCGTCATAGTTTTAGTCGACGAAAACAACACTGGAACAATGCACAAGATTTAGTTAATACAGAGTGATAGTTGCCGACACGTTTAGAATCGATTGTCTTCATTGATCAAGTCAACCACAAGCCCGAGAAAATCAAACATCGGGATATTTGCTGGCGGGAACGTTGGCCAAGTCTGTTGTAGTCACTTTCAATCTGGCATCCCTAAATTTGGGTATGTCCTTATAGGCAAAAAAAAAGTCTGAAAAAGACAAGCTCACGATGCGCTGCATTTCATCATATGACATGCATCATTCTTTGTCTTCCCTCTCTCCTCCGAACACGGGCCGATTGTGTTTGTGGAGAACAAGCTTGACAAAGCAGGATGCGCCACAGTGGAATCGAACCCACACAACCTCCACGGTGGTGGTGGGCAGGCACTTCACCGCTGCACCAACCCTGTGAGTGCCTCACCTAGGGCTGTCACCATTACAAGTTTAAGCTGACGATGAATTGTCACAAATAATTGCAATTAACGATTTAATTGTGGGTTTTTATTTGCATTGGAACGTTACAATTTGTATCGGATAGCCTTTTGGGCTTCATAATCACAAATTGCACAGGGCAGATATGACAAATAACATAAATATACAGGGGAAAAAAAAACACATTTAATAGATTTGTCTTTCCAAAAATATTACAAAACACGTAAACTACAAGCTTGTAAATGTAGATCAACTATTTTCTCTATTTTTGAAAAATGAATGAAAATTTGTGACTGGAAGAATTTGAAAAAAAAAACTGTATGGACATTTTGCCGATGATTTGGCGCTTCTATAATCATTGTGCCGGTCCCCAACCATACCGTACCTTGAACTTCATGGCGCTGATCTTGTAGAGGATCTCTCCCATGTGCTCTCGGATCATGGACCAGGTGATCTTCTGGTCGCTCTGCGCCGTGCTCTCCACGGCGTGGCGCGCCATGTCGTAGAACGCGATCATGTTGGACAGGATGCCCACCGTCTTGTAGAACGGACAGAACCTGTGTGGTGCAGGGAAAGAAGACCCGTCATGAAATATCTAGTCTCACGTAGCCAGACAATTATTCCACAACAATGTCCGAATGCTATATAGAGTCTGGAACTATAGCCCGCCCCCCCCCCCGAGCTGAGTAAGGAAGCTGCCATTTCCGTTCACGAAAATATATTTTAAAATATCTTTACATTTTATTTTTGCATTTTCTTTTCTGCTAAGCAACAAGCTATATATGCTTAGATGTTTTCTATTTATATTGGGATAAATTTGCGCGACTGTGAAGACGAAACGGAAGTGGGGAGGAGGCTCGACTTCCGCTTTATCGCTTACGCATGACAGCTCCGTTGGTCCAGATGAAGCATTTGGAAATTGAGAGAGTCAACAGTCTGGTAACGCGAGACTGTGACATATCTGACACTAATACAATTTTATGGAAGACGCTTCTAAAACATGCAGCATTGGTAGTTTGACCACTTCAAATGCTCCAATCTTAACACGAGGCCTGCCGGGAACATAGGAATTTTAACACGTAGAATCTTGTGGCCTGCCACAAACGGAAAAGCCGTTTTAACAGCGATGTATTCATTAATGCATGTTTTAATACGATCGTATCGAAATCTACCGTCCGTTAGCTTTGTTATGCTTCTGACACAATGGGCGCGGCCATTTTGAAAATGCGCGCGCATCCACTTACATTGCCGGCTCTGGTTTCAGACGGCTTTATCTCACAGAAGCGACATTGCAGAGGACGCTTTGTCCCAGACAAGCGTTTTCAACGGCCTGTAGCAGGCGCTGTGATATTCGCGGTCCACTTTTTCCACCACCGACCGAGAGAACGAGCACCAGCTTCGTCAACACACACGGAATGGTTTCATAGTAAAATGCGATACGGATATTTGGCTCTTCAAAGTAAGTGTCACGCGTGATTAAACCATGGCAATACGCAATCGAGGGATTAATTAATGGCGGCAGGAATTGTGTTAAAATAATAACAGACAAATAGCCGATCCACAGCTGCAGATCAGCTATTTCAGTTGCGCAACGTCACATTCTGCTTCCACAGAAGACATGGCTGCCGGCTTCTATACGGAATCCCAAAAGAGTGAAATCAGTGGCGACCGAGAAGTTGAGAACTTTAACAGTATTACTGCGTAACCCGCGTTCCCCGCTATTTAATCCAATATTCTACGCTGCCGAGGTTGTCTTATTACCTTTAGAGCAGACGCTGAAGTCTTTGCAGCTTTCAACCACGACAATCCGGCGAAAAATAGTCCGATGGGTTGTTATGATCAGAAGAACCAGCGGCCGTGACAATGGGTTGTTATGATCAGAAGAACCAGCGGCCATGACAATGGGTTGTTATGATCAGAAGAACCAGCGGCCATGACGATGGGTTGTTATGATCAGAAGAACCAGCGGCCATGACGATGGGTTGTTATGATCAGAAGAACCAGCGGCCATGACAATGGGTTGTTATGATCAGAAGAACCAGCGGCCGTGACAATGCGAAACGAAGCCACCCTGCACAGCATCTTGTAGTCTAAACAAACGGCCCGTTCACATGCATTGGGCTCAATTTCCCAGAAGCCCTAGCAGCCCAGAGGATGACTTGATTTCCAGGTTTCTTTTTAATTATTTTAAAACGGCGAATTAAACACATTAACCCATTTTGGGTTTTAGCATTGTGTTATGCTTTAGCTATTGGAAAATAGCAGATCTACAAGCTCGTAGCGCGCCACTCGGTGGCGCGCTACGAGCTTTTAGGTCTGCTATTTTTTAAACATCGAAGAACGACTGACATAGAAACATAGCTTTTTCAGAAAACGGTCAGGATGTAGAAGACATTTTTAGAATCTGATCTCAGGTCAAAATGGGTTAATCCACGAGAAAGAAGTAAAATACTATAGTGTCATCATCACTGTCAACTGTCAAGCCTGGTAGTCATCTGGACAAGGAATAATAATAAAAAAAAAAACACTTCACATCAGTGTTTCTTTTTGGGTTTTTTTTTACCTGTCGTAGGGGGTGTAACCGTTCTGTTGCAGAAAGTCGTCCTTCAGCAGCTTGGCGACCTCTAGCGTGATCTTGTCTGACTCAGCCAGCGATGCCTGTTATACGACCACAACGGGATGAGGAGACATTAGTGGATGTTTTACAGCTCGAGTTTAAAATAATGGTTAATGTGGTTAAAAGCTAAAAAGGTGACACAGATAAGTTCCAGGTCTTAAATGTTGGTTAACCCATTTTGGGCGGGAACCCCTTTTGGTGTTAGCATTATGTTATGCTTTAGCTATTGAAAAATAGCAGATCTACAAGCTCATATTTTTGAAAAATCGAAGAACGACTGACATAGAAACATAGCTTTTTCAGAAAACTGTCAGGATGTAGAAGACATTTTTAGAATCTGATCTCAGGTCAAAATGGGTTAATGTGGTTAAAAGCTAAGAGGTGACACAGATGCCAGGTCTAAATGGGTTGAACGTTGGTCATTCCGTCGTCTCCTCACCTTGCCGACCAGCTGGACGATCTCGGCCAGGTCCTCCTCCTCCTGCAGGATCTCCTTGGCCTTGGTGCGCAGCGGCACGAACTCTGGGAAGTGCTTGTCGTAGTACTCGTCCAGAGCGCGCGTGTACTTGCTGTAGCTGATCAGCCAGTTGACCGAGGGGAAGTGCTTCCTCTGGGCCAGCTTCTTGTCCAGACCCCAGAACACCTGCACAAGAAGAGAGAAACACACAAACGAGAATGCTAGTGTGAAACTATAGGCCTGAACCTCAATTAGTCCGACACTACCAATCTCTAATTTGATGTTTTTCAACTTAGAGATTGGCCTAATTGGTTATATTAATTAACAAATAGTTGGATTTAAAAAAAAAAAAGGATATATTTATTTATTGGGAGAAACCAAGCAAGTATATGTTAAATATACCCCCCACAGCCCAAATGGAATGCTCCTCTATTGCATTTATTTATTTTTATGTTATGCAATCAGAGGGATCAGACTGATGATTCCACTGCCAATTTATTTTGTAAAAATTCTGTAATAGTCAACTAACAGTCGACTATACCATTTTGGCCATCCATAGTCGACTATATTAATCCTTAATCCAGTGTTGATTTCGTAGACTAAAACTATGATGAAAAATGTTCATCGACTACCCCTTTTCACTGACGAAAACTAAATGGAAACTAAATGAAAACTAAGCTATGATGACTAAAACTAAATATACTGACAATTTCATCAACAAATAAAAACTAGACGTCAGGAAGGGACTAGTGGACAAGAGATCCAGTATAAATCAATTTACACATGGTTGCATGCTGAAAATAGCCGATCTACAAGCTCACAACGCGTCGCATTGCGACGCGTTGTGAGCTTGTAGATCGGCTATTTTCAGCAAGTGTAAAAACAGTCATTACGACAGCATCAAGTCCAGCCAAAATACATTTTACTCAACTAATTCAACTGTAGATTTAGTCGACTAAAACTAGACTCAAACTAAAACATTCCAGGTGACTAAAATGTGACTGAAACTAAATGAAAACTAGAGACTAGGACTAAAATCAAAATGTGCTGCCAAAAACAACACTGCCTTAGTCACGGACGGCCCTATATGAAAACTAAACAAAACGCGTGTGACATAAAACGCATGGCCTAGAGAACAGTTAGTTCTCAAAGTTTTTTTTTCTCCGAGTCAAGGACCCCCTCAAATTGACATGCAATTTGGCTGCAGACCAAAATAGCAGATATACAAGTTTGCTAGCGAGGCAGGAAGGAAGTGCTGTGAGCTTGTAGAGCTGCTGTTTTTGAATAGCCAACATATAAATAGACAGTTGGTTAAAATGAGACAGACAGACAGACAGACAGACACACGCACGTCTAGAAACGAGAGCATACCTGTACAATGCCCAACGTGGCTGAAGTCACAGGGTCTGAGAAGTCTCCACCAGGGGGCGATACACTAAGGAGAGTTTACATTGTTATTAAATTGGAACTAGTATACAGTGGGTTAGGTTCAAGGGGCCAGTGAGGCGCTCCAACGTTGAAGCTCTGGGCCCTAGTGGTAAGAGGAAGGACTGCAGGCGGACCCGTGCACGGACACGTAGGACCATCACTCCCTACGTCACCCATACGTCACCCCGGACCTCAAATTTGAGGTCCGGAGGAGGTACTTCCGGCAGTCTTCCGGGTGCTTCAAAACGCCACTGAGCAACTTCATCGAAATGAATAGCTTGGGGGTGGGGCTAGTGCTCCAGTTCGGTCTCTATCCTTTATATACTCTATGGTTAGGTTAGGTTACCTAGTGTAGCAATCATCAATCGTTGCAGAAGAAGACAAATCAATAGTTACACACACAGTATTAGGACAACCATAACCTATGTTGACATGGATGGAACAGCAGAAGCAGAGGCCTAGTCACAGTCAAAACAGAGCAGAAAGGCTTTATCTTTCTTTGTGTTTATTTTTCTTTTCTACTGATATGTATTTTGTTTCCATTTCTATTATGATGTCTTTTTCTTCTTTTCTTGCATTTCATTTTGTTATGATTCCGGCTTGATGTTGTATTATGTTTTTGTTGTGGTGCGAGATTAAAATAGGGTGCATTTTGCATCCCAAAACACAGTTTATAGTTAAGGGAGGCAATAAAACAACGACCTCTGCATCCACGGGATGCACTACTGTACTACTGTACTGTTTTTTGAATTCTAGTTTATTCTGCTAGCTTTAGTTATAATTCCGTTTTCTACATGAATATAACCACATTATAACCATGTAATATGGTGAAATGGGAGTTAAATGCTGCAATTTGTAAAAATGGCAAAATTACGACTCCCAACGTCGTTGAAGTGGGACTCATAAAATGTCCCTGGGACTCATCTAAAAGACCATCCCTGCATCCTCCCGGGACTCATTACATTGAAAACCTATTTACATCACTGCTCACTTATAAAATAACAATAATGTATAAAAGAAAGAAGATGGAGGGCTTCGTGTACTGTACAAATCATGGTTTCAACTCACGCTCCTACGATGCTGACGCTGCCCTCTCGCTCTGGGTTTCCGAGGCACTTGACGCGTCCGGCGCGCTCGTAGAAGGACGCCAGCCTGGCGCCGAGGTACGCAGGATAGCCGCTGTCTGCAGGACCACAAGGCACAGAACCACCGTTAGATACCGTAGAGCGCTGGGACTGGCCTTATAGCTGTCCATTCTGGACGGGAACCCCTTGTTTTAAGCGTTATGTTATACTTTAGCTATTGAAAAATAACAGATCTACAAGCTCATAGCGCGGCACCGAGTGCCGCGCTACGAGCTTGTAGATCTGCTATTTTTGAGAAATCGTAAAAATGTGGCGCAAATCTTTGAATATATATTCTTTCAGAGCGAACGTTTTTTAACTCAAATCTTTGCTTCTGGAGGGGTCCCTGGAACTACACATTTTCAGATGAGGGTCCGCACTCTGCAGGCAAATACAGATCATTCTAGGGGTCCTTGACGTGAAAAAGGTTGAGCACCACGGACATAGAAACATACGTTTTTCTGAAAACTTAGGATTCAGAAGATTTTTCTTTTTACAATTGGCCTCAGGTCTAAATGGGTGAACAATGACTAGGTCTGTCACAATTATTACATAGTCTAATCGCAAAAAGCAAAAAGCAACACGCCTTTGTGGCGTGTTGCAAGCTTGTAGATCATCTATTTCCACTATTTTGTACATTTTCTGGAAAGAAAAAAAATGTATGTGTCAGTGATGTCTTTGTATATTTAAGTCATTTGTCATATCTGCCCTGTGCAATTTGTGATTACGAGGCCTAAAAGATAAGGCAAAACAAAAATACAGATGTTCAATGTTCAATGCAAAAAAAAAGAAAAACACAATTAAATCGTTAATCGCAATAATGGCCATTATCTGTGTGACAATCAATCGTCAGCTTAACCCATTCTGAACGGGAACCCCTTTTGATGTTTTAAGCATTATGTTGTGCTTTAGCTATTGAAAAACAGCAGATCTACA
Organism: Electrona antarctica; assembly: GCF_951216825.1. Lineage (NCBI taxonomy): Eukaryota > Metazoa > Chordata > Actinopteri > Myctophiformes > Myctophidae > Electrona > Electrona antarctica. The sequence goes on along the minus strand of NC_136789.1, from coordinate 52,016,320 downwards.
AGCTCATAGCGCGGCACTCGGTGCCGCACTATGAGCTTGTAGGTCTGCTATTTTTGAAAAATCCTGAAAATGTTGCACAAAAATATATTCTTTCAGAGCGAACAACATATTTTCTGATGGGGGTCGGTGGCCAATTTCATATATTTGTTGGGGTCCTCGACATGAAAATGTTTGAAAAACACTGACATAGAAACATAGGATTTTTCAGAAAACTGTCAGGATTTAGAAGACATTTGTAGAATCGTCCTCCGGTCTAAATGGGTTAAATCTGTAACGGCGACAGCTCTAATATGCACATTCCCCTGGCGCGAGGGACACTCACCGGCGGGCATCTCGGCCAGTCGTCCAGAGATCTCCCTCAGAGCTTCAGCCCAGCGTGAGGTGGAGTCGGCCATCATGCTCACGTTGTAGCCCATGTCCCGGAAGTACTCGGACAGTGTGATCCCTGCGTGAGGAGAGTGTTCAAACCTTGACTAGACACAGTGGACACAACAGGTTTGTACTTTGAGTGGTGCCTCTCCCTCCTATTATTATTATTACACTTGCCCAGGCCGTAGTCTGGAGAAAGAGACAATTTGATCTAATAACGAATTCATATAATACATAGTTACTATTACATAATGTTACTATTAGTAACCACAGTTACAATTATCACCCGTCTATACCACAATGGTGTACTCTACCTAGCTGTAAATAACAAACATAATTCATGTTGGTGATTATATAAAAAGGTATTATCATATTAATTTATTAATAGCATGATGATGCCATTACAAAACATGGGCTACATGGAAGAAATGTGTTTAATAAAACTAAATTAACTGCTAGAAGGTCCTAAATTAACTTAATTAAGCAGTCACCGTCTCTGTGTCATGTTATTCTTTCTTCATTTTACAGAGTATATAGATCGACTACTATACAATCAAATAAATCTGTATACAAGATCATTTCAAATTTCAGGGAGGGAGGGAAATACTAAATTAACTGTTAACTACATTAAAGCATTTCGCGGGGGCGAGTTGGTAAAGGGGCGAGTCGTTTGGTATTCTCACCACCTGGTCCCCCCCTGTATAGGCCCCCTTTAAAGTGGGACCAGAGAGACAAGGCTGTGGTTGTGATGTGATGACGATACACTAAAGAATATGATGATAGTTGTAGCTGCAGGCCTAGTCATTTACCTGTGTAAACGGAGGCCTCTCATAGGCCTAGTTGTTACCTGTGTAAAAAAAAAATGCAGGCTTCTTATAGGTCTAGTTGTTAGAACTTGCTACCTGTGTAAATGGAGGCCTCTCGTAGGCCTACTTGTTTACCTGTGTAAATGGAGGCTTCGTATAATTGGCCTAGTTGTTTGCTAGTTGCTTTTGGTTATTTACCTGTATAAATGGAGGTCTATCATAGGTCTAGTTGTTTACCCGTGTAAATTGAGGCATCTCATTAGGTGTAGTTGTTACCTGTGTAAATGGAGGCCTCTCGTGCAGCCACAGGCATGTTGGAGGTGTTGGCAACCAGAGCTGTTCTCTTCATGATGCTCTCCGTCTTGCCGTCCACCTCCATGGTGAGCTGTTGGGAGGTTGTGGATCAACATATTCACTAGTCTGTTGGATGTGGATCAACAGAATAACTAGTCTCTCTCGCGTAGCCAGACTACACTATTCCACAATCTCTGAATGCTTGCTATTAAGAGTCTGGAACTACAACTACAACTACAACATTTCTAATAAGCAGCAAGATATATACAGTATGCCCTAGATGATTTATATTAGGACAAATGTCCACACTGTAAAAAAAGCATTTGAGAATTGCGGGAGGCAACAGTGTGGCTCTGACGAGACTACATAGGGAGCGTTCGCAAATAGCGCACCGGAGCGCACTGCCAATACAAACTAATAGGCGAGTGCCCTCCGGTGTGGCATTTCTGAATGCGCCCATATTTACTAACAGGAACATTTTACAACAGGACTACACTAACAAAAAAATTAAATAACAACTCTGTATTAAACGGACAACTTGCAGTGTGCATGTGGCACGCACTTCACAGAGAAATATGTCTGACAGAATAAACAAACTCCTATCAAATCATATCGTATCATAAATGTGCATCTATATCCATGGTTTGACAGACCTCGGGGAAGTCCCTCAGCACTTCGGACATCTCGTTTCCTCTCTCTCCACAGCCCACGTAGATGATGACGTCACTGTTGGAGTACTTGGACAGCGACTGGGAGATCACCGTCTTTCCGCAGCCAAATGCGCCTGGGATGGCCGTGGTGCCGCCCTGCACGCACCTACGGAATAACAGACACATGATGTTATCTTCCTGGTAGAGGAGTGGTATCGCCCTGCACGCACCTACGGAATAACAGACACATGATGTTATCTTCCTGGTAGAGGAGTGGTATCGCCCTGCACGCAACTACGGAATAACAGACACATGATGTTATCTTCCTGGTAGAGGAGTGGTATCGCCCTGCACGCACCTACGGAATAACAGACACATGATGTTATCTTCCTGGTAGAGGAGTGGTATCGCCCTGCACGCACCTACGGAATAACAGACACATGATGTTATCTTCCTGGTAGAGGAGTGGTATCGCCCTGCACGCACCTACGGAATAACAGACACACAAATGTATCCTCCTGGTAGAGGAGTGGTATCGCCCTGCACGCAACTACGGAATAACAGACACATGATGTTATCTTCCTGGTAGAGGAGTGGTATCGCCCTGCACGCAACTACGGAATAACAGACACATGATGTTATCTTCCTGGTAGAGGAGTGGTATCGCCCTGCACGCAACTACGGAATAACAGACACATGATGTTATCTTCCTGGTAGAGGAGTGGTATCGCCCTGCACGCAACTACGGAATAACAGACACATGATGTTATCTTCCTGGTAGAGGAGTGGTATCGCCCTGCACGGTGCACGCACCTACGGAATAACAGACACATGATGTTATCTTCCTGGTAGAGGAGTGGTATCGCCCTGCACGCACCTACGGAATAACAGACACACGACTTTATCTTTATTAACTCCGTTTCACTATGGAAAAATGTGACTTTATCTTCCTGGTATAACCGTGGTACCGCCCTGCGCACAACTACAGTATGGAATAAACAGACACATGACTTTGGCTCAGTGGTGGAAACATTACTCAACGTTCAATACTGCAATGCAGAAATACTCCCATGCAGAAATACTCCCGTTACAAGTAAAAGTCCGGCATAAATAATTTACTTGAGTAAAAGTACAAGAGTACTTGTATAAAAATGTATTAACCCATTTTGGGCGGGAACCCCTTTTGGTGTTTTAAACATTATGTTATAATTTAGCTATTGAAAAATAGCAGATCTACAAGCTCATACCGCGCCACCGAGTTGCGCGTTACGAGCTTGTAGGTCTGCTTATTTTTTATTTCGACGTCAGGCCTAAATGGGTTAAAGTACCGTACCAAAAGTAGGTGGTCACATTTCAGAAAATATGATTAAAACTAAATTAAACTTTATTCAAAAGACTGTGATGAAAACTAAATCAAACTTTGCTGTCAAAGTCAACATTGCTTTATCTTCCACGTGGGTGTGAGTAGAGTTCTACTCACGGGAACAGAGCATCCAGGACTCTCTGTCCCGTCAGCAGTGGGTGGTTGGCGGGCAGCTTCTCTGTGACAGGACGGATCTGTCGTACGGGCCACACCTGGATCATGGTGAACTTCTCCTTGATGCCTTCAAACTCCAGCTCCAGGACCACATCCTGGTGCACACACACACACACACACACACACACACACACACACACACACACACACAAGCACACGCACACGCACATGCAAACACACACACGCGTCAGAAATGTCACAGTCACATCTCAAAATTGGAACACTATGAAATAGTGATGCACCGAATATTCGGTTTCGGCCCGAATAGGCAGAAAATATATCACCGAATAGTGTATGCAATCAATGCATTCAAAAGAGCTGAATAAATGTTTTATGGACCCATAATAGTGATTATTATTTAAGTTAAGTTTTGCCATAACAATTTATTTTGCCATAAATCAGGTAGCTTTAAGGTACGGCCATGAAAGCAATGGTAGGAAAAAAAGATATATAATATTAATCATATTCGGGTATTCGGTTTTCGGCCAACTGTTTCCTATATTCGGTATTCGGTTTCGGCCGAGAATTTCCCTTTCGGTGCATCCCTACTATGAAACAGTAAGCTAATGAATGGGCTCTCCCTCCTGAGTGGACCACAAAAACAAAATGCCTCTGGGTCGCGCACAGTGGCAAGAGTGAATTTCAATTCCATTTTAATTTTCTACGTAACAAAATGGAAGACGTTTCGGCTTCACCCTCGAAAAGGCCGGTCATTCTGTCATGTAGAAAATAAAATATTAATAATAGATAGATAGTGCACCAGAAGCCTCTCCTGACTGAGTGGATGGAATTGGTGTTCCGTTTACTAAAAGAGCTGGGGAGATACCCGTTTTCACCGAAACAAACACTATCTATAGCGAGATTACCATCAGAATAAAGAGCTTTAACTTTTTTTTGTTTTAACCCAACAAAAATGCAGCATTACCAACTATTATGTTATATTGTGTATGTATGTATGTATTTGTATATTGTCTTTATCTGTGTACTGTACGTCTTATGTATCTTGTCTGTATGTTACGGGCCACCCTCTAAAATGAGATGCTGCATTCAAGGGGCTATTCCTTCAATAAAATCGGAATCCACTATTCTCTTGCACGTTGCAGAGCCAGTATACTCACCGACACGTCGTACTGTCCTGGCGGGGCCAGGTAGGTGACGGTGCCTCTGTTCCGAGGAGGACACATCATCTTGTGTTTGATCAGCGTGTTCTCCAACACCGTGCCATAGATGTCACCCCCTGTGATGTGACTGCCCACCTGGAGAGAGCACAGGAAAGCACAGCACGCAGTCAGCGCACAGGCAAGCTTTAAAAAAAAAAAAGTATGACTTTGTGCTTATCCAAAATGATCTCTAGGTCGTCCTCAGACGAGCCCTCCATCGTACCACATAATAGGGACTTTAAGCAACGACCGTTTTCAGTGGCGCAATCGCCGTAGCTGTCAAAATCGTTAAGCAAACAGCCGTCATTGGTTCCCATGGTGACACGTCTATGCAGTATGTGTCAAACATTTTTGAGTGGTGCAACCACTCCCTTATGGAGCTATGTGTGTGGGTGGCTGGCTGGGTGGCTGGCTGGGTGCGTCTGAGCACGAAAACAGCATGGTTGTTTTTCACCACCTGTGCGCAACCTAACACACACACAAACAAACACGCACATATTAACTGTATATATGGTGATTTCACGTGTGCCAGTACAGTACAGTGACAGAACAGAACAGTACAGTACATTACAGTACAGTAGAGGGTACAGTAGAGGGACCCCCACACGGTAACTCTGTCATTTCTCAACCGTTTCGGACGCGGGGCGGCTCGCCGGAACCGGGCCGGCACCTTGGATGCGTTCCTGTGGGTCAGTACAGTGACAGAACAGTACAGTACAGTAGAGGGTACAGTAGAGGGACCCCCACACGGTAACCCTGTAATTTCTCAACCATTTTGGATGCGGGGCGGCTCGCCGGAATTGGCCTGTGGGTCTGGAACCCCCCCCCCCCCCCCCCCTCACACAGAGTTGCACCACTCACTTCATACGGGTGTGATTTTTATTTAAAACACTGCGTCGCGCGTCAGCTAACGTGCCAATATTGCTTAATTCTTACATGCGCTGGACATGATCAGCAGTGGAAAGAGGAAGGTGCTGGCGCAATCTGTGTTATTCTAAAACCGTTTTAATAAACACGGTTAATATGACATGTGGTATTAGTGTTACTTCTTCATTCAGAGCATGCCAACACATCACACAGCATAAGAGAGGTGATGGAGCAATCGGTGTAAATGTATGACAGCTATAATTTCAATAAACGGGGTGCATACTTAGTTTAGACTAGTCATTGGTTAGACATGGGTTAAGGTTAGGTTTAGATGTGCTGCCCCGTGGGAGGTTAGGTTTAGGGTGAGGGTTTGAGATAGGTTGTAGTTGTAGGACTAATTACTGGTCTAACCAATGACTAATCTAAACCAAAAACTGTCTAAACTAAAGTACTGCACCCCAATAAACATGGTTATGACATGGCATTGTAGACACTACGTGTAAGTGTTGGTTCTGTCGTAGTAGAAAGGGCTGCGACGGCAAGCAGGTTTATGTATCGAGCGCTGATCCATGTCCGGGTGCCGGAGCCGACGGCCGTAGCCGTCGTTGCTTAAAGTCCCTATTAAAGGAGAATTCCACTCATTTTCAACATTTTACTATGTCATTAATATAGCTTAGAGCTGTTGTGTGGAAATAATAAAAAAGTCCCCCCCATTCTGTTTTTCCTAGAACTGTAATTATGAAAAAAAACATTAACATGGTGAAACACATCTTGATGACATCATCAAGATGTGTTTCACCATGTTAATGTTTTTTTCCAGACCTCCAGTTCTAGGAAACACAGAATGGGGGGGACTTTTTTATTATTTCCACACAACAGCTCTAAGCTATATTAATGACATAGTAAAATGTTGAAAATGAGTGGAATGCCCCTTTAAGTCAATGCGGGACGTCCTCGTGACCGGTGCCCGTGTGTTGGTTCCCACAGCACTAATTTGCTGGCCGGCAGCTCTTGGTGTCTTTGGCAGTGTCCTGCTAGTCTCATTCTCCCCTGGCTGCCATGTTCTCGCTCACCCATTATAAACGAAGGCCAAACTTATATTGATTTTTTTTGGGGCTTAAATACAGTAATCGTTAAAGGTATATTCAGTGATTTTACTTAATTCAAATATCACTTATTTTTTATTTTTTTCTGGATAATCCTCCCTACTATAGAGTGTGCTGACCATATAAGGAGTTCCTCCCTGTCCCCAGTGAGCCCCTGGGGTCAAAAAACCCTAGTTTCAGTTTTGGTGGCGGGTGGCAAAGCCTTCATGCAATCAGGATGAGAGGGGCCTTCCTCCAATCATGATCGACTGGGGGCGGGCCTTGGTGCACATGCTGTTGGCCTGTTGCACTTCCCCCCACTGTAGAGCGTGCATGTGCACATTTTGTTACCGGGGCGGACTGGGTGGTTTTCCAAATCACCCAAATCACTGAATGCTCCTTTAAGGAATCGGGACGGTTGAGTCAGACTCCACCTTAGCCCGCAACACTTGCCGTAGCACTCGCCCTAGCCTCAATGACCTTATGCAAAGGCTAAAAATGGAATTTAGATGGCATGTCATTGACCTGGCATCCTATAGTGTTCATAGTTTCAATGAACAGATTATTGATTTTCTTTGGATATTCTACTGATGATAGGCTCTTGGTTCACTTATGATCCTATAGATAACCATTTCGATGCATGTGATGCATTACCCCGTGTTGTCCTTGCTTACTGTAAATCGCTCTGGATTTATTGTAAATAAATGCCTTAATTGCAAATTGAGGGAATCGGGAAACTGAATCATTCTTATGTATGACATGAAACTCTTAACCCATTTAGGCCAGACATCGAAATTAAAAGAATGTCTTCGAAATCACGACAGTTTTCTGAAAACCTATGTTTCTACAGTATATCAGTGGTGCTCAAACTATTTCATGTCAAGGAGCCCAAAATTTGTATTGGCCGTCGACCCCATCTGAAAATATGTTGTTCCAGGGACACCTCAGAAGCAAAGAAAAACGTTCACTCTGAAAGAATATATTCAAAGATTTGCGCCACATTTTCAAGATTTTTCAAAAATAGCAGATCTATGATATATTTTTCAATAGCTAAAGTAGTCACGGTGCAATGTTTCTTACTCTGAGGCTCTGCCCTGGAGAGAACTCCCATTTGGTGTCTCTGTTCAGTGCGCCGAAGTTCACCCCCCTGGGGATGTAGATGCTCTGTGTCACGTCGTTGATGTCCTTCAGCGGCCGCTGGATGCCGTCAAAGATGGAGCCCATGCAGCCTGGCCCCAGCTCCACCGAGAGGGGCTTCCCTGTCCGCAGCACGGGGTCTCCCACAGACACGCCCGCTGCACGCAGCACACGTTTAGGGAAAAAAAGACCCCAAAAGCAGCAAAGGAGGAGGAGAACAAAACAAAACCGTGGCGTCTCAAGTTGAAATGGGTATAAGCACAGTTCCAGTATAGGGTTGTGTTTCTTGTACCGTAGCGCAGGGGTTCTCAACGTTTTTTGGCCAGGGGACCCCCGGAAATGCTTTGGCCATGTGTCGATTTATATTAGGACACATTTGCGCGACTGTAAAGACGAGACAGAGGTTCCGTTCCTCCAGACCGTATGACGGAGGAAGAATTGGAAAAACAGCCTGGCTCGTGAGACTAGGTAGTCCCCAACCCCATCATCTACCTTTATTGATGAGTTTTCATTTCATTTCATTTCATTACTCCTTTTAAAGGACCACTTCACCACTTTTCAACTTCTCTTCCTATAATTGGTCCTAACTAATGTTCATGATAAAATACCACCATTTTCTTCTACTCGGTCTGTGTCTCATAGGAAGGCTGTGGGCAGTTCAGAAACCCGTCCACCAGTGACATCATCGATGGTGAATCCAAGCCAATAGAAACGGCAGGCTTTCTTTTCCTGAAAAGTTGCAATGCAAAAGTTGAAGCCATCGTTCTCACGATAATACAAATCTAAATTAAAACAAATCTTGTTTAAAAATAAATCTGCCTAATGATGATGTCACTGGTGGACGGGTGTCCGAACTGCCCAAAGCCCTCCTATGAGACACAGACGGAGTAGGAAAAAATGGTGTTTTATCATGAACATTAGTGAGGACCAATTATATGAAGAGATGTTGAAAAGTGGTGAAGTGGTCCTTTAAGCCCTAACCACACCAAAGGGTCAAGACGGTTTTAGCGTTGTCCCTGCGGTGTGATATGTCTTGTTGCACGTTGACCCACGTTGACCCTAGTGATTCAACGCATGGAATTCAAGGGCCCAAACCACATCAACGGGTCGAGACGGTTTTAGCGTTAACTCCTTGCAACCGTTTGGACCCAAGGAGTTGCATGGTGGTGACCCTTTGGTTGGTTAGAGCTTTATGGAGTCCAATGTAGAACAGGCTAATTGTGAACTCGTCAGCGAAAAGATACATGAATAAATGAACCAACAAGCATTTTAGACGCTAAGCGGGGTATAGTTTCTACCCTACTTTTCACAGTGCATTGTGGGATAAAATGTGTCCACTATAGGGTATGATAATGGCCACTATACGTTCAAACGGCACTACAAAATGGCATAATCACTATAGTGAGTCAGGAATGATTTCGGACGAATGCAGCCTTGGTGTCGCAGGGGCCAGCTTGGGAGAACCTTGTTCATGGCCACAGCATGTAGCGGAAATATGAAATATCATATGAATGAGATACAGTATGTGGGTTTTGCTTTACAGTTTAGGGCAGCGGTGGCCTAGCCTAAAGGTTAGAGGAGCGCACTTTGTTGCCAGAAGGTTCCGGTTCGATTCCCAGCCGGAACAGCAGGAAAAATCTGTCTGGGGAAGTGAATGGGCACCCCTCCCCCAACAACAACAATAACACCAAAGTGCCCTTGAGCAATGCACTGAACCCCCCCCCCCCCCAACTGCTCCAGTGGAGCTGCTTCGTGGTCAACTAAGACTGGTTGTAGGCCTGGGCCGTGGCTCAGGGGTCCAGGCACCTTGGCTGGTCCAGTCTGGCAGTGTGCCGCGGGTTCGACTCCCGATCCCGACGGCCTTTACTGCATGTCTTCCCCGCCCCATTTCCTGTCAGCCTACTGTCTGTCCCCCCATAAAAAAAATATAAAATAAAGGCGAAAGCCACACAAAAAAAGACTGTGGTTGTACTGGTCAGCTCACAGTTTTTAATGTGTGTGTATATCTTATGTGCAGGGCGTTGTTGGAAATGAGCACATGTGCTCAGCTACTACCCTGGGTAAAAGAATACAAACAATAAATACAAATACAAATAAATAACACACATGTAGAACCAGGAAGGATACAGGTTTCCTCATAGACCTGGATGGTTGCCATGTCTCCCTCCAAGCGGATGATCTCACCCACCAGCTCACAGTGGCCCACACGCACCAGCTCGTACATGGCTGCTCCCGCCATCCTGGTGGCCGTCACCACTGTCCAGGGAAAGGGTTAAATAAACAGCACAAAGACCAGGAAAGAAATTAGATTAACCCATTTTGGGCGGGAACCCCTTTTGGTGTTAGCATTATGTTATGCTTTAGCTATTGAAAAATAGCAGCTCTACAAGCTGAGCTTGCAGGTCTGCTATTTTTGAAAAATCGAAGAACGACTGACATAGCTTTTTCAGAAAATGTAGAAGACATTTTTAGAATCGGATCTCAGGTCAATTAGATTAAGAGACTTCTTGTAGCATCTGAAGAGGAAAAACAACCTACAAATAATAATGGGGAACGGTCTCTGTACACGTTTAGTGCCATTGTAGAGATACACATTGTTTTTCAAACCTCTTGGGGTCGTTTTCTTACTTGAATATCGTTCGCTCGTCGGTCGAGCACAAGCCTGGTCTCTTCATGTTCCACCTTTGGTTTGTAAATGAATACCCTATATTTCAGTGTCGAGCAAAGGAGGTGAAAATAGCCGATCTACACAAGCCATTTTCTCCATTTCAGAAACATTTTGAAAGTTAAGGTGGTTCAGTGTGTCTGCGGGCTTTTATAAATATTTAGCCAATGAAAAGGATGAACTAAGCGCTTGTGTCTAAATAACTACACTGGATCCATTTGGAAGACGGTTTCTAGGGAAAACTAATGATTGTGGCCGTACAATTCCAACCCGAGGGCGATGATATCAGACTTACTTCTTTGTTTCTAATCAATCCTAAATTGACCATTTATCATTATTATACAGAAATAATAATCTCTGTATTTAGGCTACACACGTTATGTCTACCCCTGTGTGTGACTGTGGGAGAAGGCCATGCTGTTGCTTATTACATGGCTTGGTTGAATGCTTGATTCTGATTGGTCAATCGCTGAATTCAGCGGTGAGTTGTGTTGATAATAATAGGGTGCATTTTGCATCCCAAAACGCAGTTTATAGTTAAGGGACATCACCACAACTAAAACCCCAGCAATAGCTTATGATAATTTATCATTGTTCTCTCAGATACATCATCATTATTTTACTTGGCAGTCATCAGAGGGTCGTTTCCTGCTTCCTTCATGTAGAACAAAATGTTAAACAATGAACAGTTCATTACAGAGCAATGGTGGCATGGATGATGGAACTCATTACCTTTTATTTGTTTTGTCTATGAGGATAACTATACAAGTTTTAAAAAGAAGCTGAAGCTGTTTTTGTTCACTCAAAGAGATGTGAAGGAGATGCATATGAGCTATATATCCCATTACAATGTATATTTATTTTACTATCAATGTTGAAGATTGGATTGTACTGTGGAGCTAGCTATCAAATGTAGTAGACGGATCATGAGTTGTGTTGTGTTGTATTGGATGAATGTTGGATGTGAATGTATGTAATAATATGGAAGAAATGTTTTTGATGATTTGTTTAAGACCCCAGGAAGAGTAGCTGATGTGACTCACAGTAAGCTAATGGGGATCTAATAAATAAATCAAATCAAGACCTAAGGTTGATTCTACAAATGTCTTATTAAATCCGAACTGTTTTCTGAAAACGCATGTAAGTGCATGGTTCTCAAAATGTTTCTTGTCAAGGACCCCAAAAGGCTGCTGTAATTGGCTGATAACCCACATGTGGAAATATGTTGTCTCTGGGACCTCCCAGAAGCAAAGATATGAATTAAAAACGTATTCTGCCGCGCTATGAGCTTGTAGATCTGCTATTGTTCAGTAGCTAAAGTATAAAATAATGGTTAAAAGCTAAAAGGTGACATAGATGTGTTCCATGGGTTAACCATACCTGGACCAGACACTCCATGTACAAATCCAAACTGATCTTCTCTGTCTTCATCCTGGATCTTAGGAAGTTTGGAGGTATCCATCTTGAAGGTAGATGTCCTGCAACAACATGCATTGAAGAGCAGAGCAGTTAACACACCAGCGTTAATTAACAGAGCAAGCGTTCCAAATTACCAATCCACTAAAAACAGAACCCAAACAACAAGACATTTATTTTACTTCTTTTGATGACGGTACGGTCAATTATGCAGCCTATTTGTCCCGGTCTTTAACCACTTGACGTCCCTTGTCATTATATTTGAACATTTTCATATGATTTTATTTTTATGTAGAAAGAATTGATCAAATCTCAAGTTTTTCCAATTTTGAATTGAGTAATCAGTGGGCTAGGGACTCTCCCAAAAACATCAGGATCGTGTGGGACAACCAAGGCATGGATACGCGTGTATTGTAATAACAACTGAACTAATATTAGCATAAACGCTATATGTTTATGGGTTATGCTTAGCCCTGGTCCATAGTGCTAGAAGGACTTCTCAAGTCCCTTTTTTCCACCCAGTGTCAATTGTCTAATGTAATACTGGGCGCTACACTCCCTCCTGGGGAGAGCAACGGACTGACGGTGGACGTGTGTGGAAGGAACGCGTTATTCCAACCAGTTCCTTTCCCCTCCATCAGGTGCCCTGGCTGGCCAGGGGGAGGCAGTTTAGAGACCAGGATTACTGCATGTTTTTTGTGAGGATACCTACCTAGGGGACACAGGGAGAAGTACTTCTCTAACGCTATAGACCAGAGCTAGCCTAGGTTCTGCTCTATGCTATGAGGACCACATCAATACAGCATGGAATTGTGGACAACATCTTATCCAAGGAAGCAAGGACAACAACATATTCAAAGGTGTGGTAAATGGTAAATGGTGCATTTATATAGCGCCTTTATCCAAGGCGCTTTACATAGATTGTGCATCAATTCACCCATTCACACACACATTCATACACCGATGGCGGCAGAAACCATGCAAGGCACTAGCCAGCACATCAGGAGCAATTTGGGGTTCAGTGTCTTGCTCAAGGACACTTCGACACTAACTCTGGGGGAGCCCGGGTTCGAACAGGCAACCTTGTGGTTACCATCCAGCCACTCTACCCCTGAGCCACCGCCGCTCTTGTGGGTCTACAAGAGGCTAAATGTCATCAAATGGTGGTCTGTGGCTCAAATGCAGAATACATAATGGACCTTGATGTGAAAAGGGTTGAAAACCACTGTCATGCAGTAACAGTTGCATTTGTCAAGTGGGTGTCAATTGGCTGTATACATACATGTTTGTATGCTAGCTGTGGTGCATGTTAGCAAACATTTGCTCAAGTTCAAGTTCATCCATTAATTATTTAGGATTAAGCATTTAATAACGTTACTGTTTACCAACTGCGGACCCCCGTCCGTCAGTGGCAGCGGTGGCAGCGGTGGCCGAACGGATAGCGGCGCGGTCTAGATACCGGAAGGTTCCCAGTTCGAACCAGCCGTCCGACACGTTAAAATTACCACCGCTGAAATGCCCTTGAACAAGGCATCAACCACTACGATGAAATGTGTTCTATGAGCAGGGCCTGGCTGGAAACAAGTTCTTGAGCTTAGCCCAGATACCCTGGGTAAATATAGATTTCATTTCATTTCATTTGATGGGTGGATCAGCGCTATACTATCGTTGTGACGTTGTCATCAATAGGTGAGGTTTAGTGTAGCAGTGTGTACTGTAAGTGTAGCTCATTTGTATGAGCCGCTAGCCTGTATGTGTGTGTGTGTGTGTGTGTGTGTGTGTGTCACAGTCATGTCAGGTGACCATACAGCAGATAGTCTGTCAGTGACTCAGTTTACATACATTTCAGTCAGATGTACAGTTGCATCATCAGCAGTATAAAGACAATGAAATGCGCGAGAGAACAGCAACGACAAAACTGCATTATGGTCTGATAAATACACACATAAAACCGTGATGATATGAATACCTTGTGTTGCTGCTTGCTGTGTGTGTTGATCCAGGGTTGTTTGTGTGACCGACAGAGAGAGATAGAGAGAGGAGGATCAGGCTAGAGGCGGAGCTTGATATGGATGGCGTTAATCACCTGCCCGTCTGTCACACGACCGTCACGACACGGCCACACGGCGAGAAAACGCCGCCATTGTGGCTCCAGCCCTCTGGTCTCGCGCTGCTTGACCCGCTTCTGCCGCACGGAGCCAACATGGCGGACACAGAGCCGCAGTTTCTCTATGATAAGCTCGAGGAGGAGCCAACATGGCGGACACAGAGCGGCAGTTTCTCGATCAGCTCGAGAAGGAGCCAACATAGCGGACACAGAGCGGCAGTTTCTTCACCCTATGAGTTTCTCTATCATCAGCATCTGTCTCTCGAGACGTTTAGAGTGAGTAAAGTAGTTAGTAGTTATTCTCACTCTAAAACTACTGCGCCACTATCTGGCGAGAAGAACTTATAAAGACACATGGAAAGAAGGAGGTAAGAGTGGGACTGAATGAGTGACTAATTACGCGTTAATTAGACACACATTTGGGGGAAAGAGTCGACAAGTTAATACAACCAACAACATATGAAATAGATGTATTTGAATCCTCGTTTAAATGAAGAACTGCTTAATTACATTCATAATAATTTGAAATGGGCTTTTAAATGAATATTTTCGAAATTCCAACGCAGAATTGAATCAAAAGAAGCTCCCCCCGGAATATTGACCAGTTTCTTCTTGTTGTGACTCTCGTCCTTGTTGTAGTTTAACTAAAGGACACTGACTACTAGTGTGGACCATAGTGGACTGTGGAGTGAATGTCTGCCAACAGCTGCCCTGTCCAACTTCAGGCTAACGTAAGTTAGGAAACAGTTTAATTGTATACTGCTATAACACCAGTCACACTTATCCAGCAGCTACAACATGACATAAGCAGCTTTTAGCAATGATTATTAGCATGATACAATGCTCTCGTCTTGAACTTGAATATGCATAAAGTCACAATGTTATTATACACATTTCTATTTCTAATGTTTATTATTTTATGCACCTTCCAATCCAAACTGCAAAATATTTACACTCCAACTGCAGTCATGTGTACAACACTGCCACCAAGTGGACATGTACAGCCGACGCAGTTAAAGACAAATAATGCAACATCACTTGTCCTTACACTTATATTTGATGAACTTTGTAGGTACCAGATTGGATTATAATGCCAAGGTTATGTGTATTGCTGTACAGCCAGAGTATCTGACATTTTTTAATATGTTTTCTTCATTGTAAAATGTAGAGAAAGAGAAAACCTGTTGAAGTTGAAAAATGACTATTTATTTTAAAGACTTTTATTTATATATGTGTGACAATAACTGGGAATGCAGTGAAACATCAACATTATACACACACACAGTACATCAGCAGATGCAGACACTATGCTATGGGAAAATAAAAACGGACAGATGAGGTAGCTAATAAAAGTGAGGAGCTATTCCATTATTAGTTCATTCATTTGGTCATGATGCTATGCTAACCACAGAAGGTCATAAGCAGTGGAAAGGTTGAGGGGTTTGCACACGCTCAAGCCGTTTAAAGATATTGGTGTGCTTAAAAGCAAAGTATTGTTGGCTATAAAGTGCTTGTAAACATCACACATTCTTAAATTCCATCTGGTATATAATAAATACTGACAGCTGACCGGTAGTTCAATAATAATGAGTCCAGTGAGGACACGGACAAATATGGAATATATATTTAGTGAATATAAAATGAGCAATATCTTTAATATGGTTTGTCGATGAATTGGATCTGCCATAGGGACTCTGAATCCCCCGTACCTAAACAGCAGATCCAAAACAACAGGTGGTAGCTGGGGTGGAGGAGGGAGAGCAGCAACAGTTTAAGCAGACGGCAGCGCATCAGTGTGCAGCTGCAAGCAAGCAGGATGGGCAGTGCAAACGTCCAGTTATAATAGCCGGTATATGAAGCTGGAATGATGAGTGTGTGATTGGATGAAGTGAATCATGTGAATGAGAACGTGATGCTGAGGCGGCCCAATGAACGGCCGCTGGCAGCTGCACTGAGGTTTCCTGACTGAACTTGCTCTGCGCATGTGTCTGTGACAGGCGCCATGCTCATTTAAATAAACACAGAGGACTTCCCGGTGTAGACACAGATAAACATGAGGGCTCAATTTGGCATCGTGATTGACCCTATTTCCCAAATTGTTATATATCAAAAAACCCACGTCAAAACTGTTCCTGTGTGTGTGTGTGTGTGGCGAGGAAGGGGAGAATGTTTAGGCCTGTCACAAAGATGCAAAACGATATTATAATTTATACTATATATCTGATTTAATTTGATAACCACTTAAATGGTATAAAAGATCGGTTTCTCCAGATCGGGTCAATTGCAGATCACTGATCGAGTCATTTGGAGTGAAAATCGTCCGATCACCGATCTATCTATTACTGATAAGGTTTTACTCAACTGTTGTCATTATAGCCTATAAGGGTCAGTAAGTGTGTCGGAGTTTGATTCTTTTAGTAAAACGAAGGACGCATTCATTTCTTCTCGCCCGTCAGGTCAGTCCGACCAGTCGTGGTCGTCCAGCTCCGAGTCGTCGTCGTCGGAGTCGCTGTACTCGACGGCGATGCGGCGAGACAAGATGGTGGCCACGTCGTTTCCCACGGGCTCCCGCTGGTTCTGCTGCTCCTGCTGCTCCTGTACCTTCTTCAGCTGGATGCCTGGCGAGTACAGTGGCCACACACACACACACACACACACACACACACACACACACACACACACACACACACACACACGTTTTTACACTCTGGTTATGTTGGATCCCTGTTCAGTGCCCACACGTACATTTTAACACACAGGTTAAGACATTCACATTCACATTACCAAATATATTACAAGTCAAGTTGTGGTGCTGTCAGGTGGGTATACGCAAGTAAATGGTGCATTTATATAGCGCCTTTATCCAAGGCGCTTTACATAGATTGAGCATTACATTCACCCATTCATACACCGATTGCGGCGGAAGCCATGCAAGGTACCAACCAGCACATCGGGAGCAATTTGGGGTTCAGTGTCTTGCCCAAGGACACTTCGACATGTAGACAGGAGGAGCCGGGATTCGAACTGCCGACCCATGGATCATTGGACGACCTGCTCTACCTCCTGAGCCACAGTGAGCCAGAGTACGCAGACATGCCCAACAGGGCTCCAGACTAACTTTTTCACAGGTAGCACTGGTGCCACCTACCTTTTCATTTGGTAGCGCCACCACAAATTAGGTAGCACCATTTTTTTCTTTGTATAGCGTGGTATTAATACATGATCTTATCATGCCCCCACATCGGGCGCCATTTATTTATGTAGTGGTTTCCACCATAAGGTTTGAATCATAAAACCCCCTACAACAGTCACTGTGTAAAAAACAGCAACCTACCTGGTTATACTTCAAAACACTGTAGATGGTTTCAACCCACCACAAAGTCACTCAGTCAATAAAGGCAATATTTATATTCCACACACAGAAAGTCAGTTTAAGGTTTTGTGTTGAAAATTAAATGCAGTCCAAACCTTTTGGATTAATAAAGTGACAATTTGTACAATATCTCCATTACCATTATCCAAATGAATTCCTTATTATAATATGTTTACATTTTGGAAAAAATCTTTTGCAATGTGAAATGCCACCAAATTCTTAATCCTTTTCTTTATGGGCCAACTTGTGAAAGCTGCATGCTTTTATTGTGAAGGCAAAAGTTTCTGAATGCTCTCAGAGCCTGCATATCTCCGCGTGCTGAAAATAGCTGATCTACAAGCTCGCGACGCGTTGTGAGCTTGTAGATCAGCTATTTTCAGCACGGAACGCGAAGAATAAATCAGGCATCAGGGAGATTAATGTATTTTGTTGGCCGATCATCATGTATGGACGTATGGTATGGACACTACCTCCTCGATGCAAACATAACAAGCGTTGGAAGCTATTTTTCGTGGCACATTTCGTGGCACATGTTTAATCAAACACGTTTACTAAGTTTCACTCAGTGTTTGGGTCGGGAGTCGGCTGTCTGTGTAGATCATGACTAATCATCATGCAGTTAGATATGCGCGCTGCACGCTCCAGTGAAATTGTACAGCTGAGAAAGATTAGTTAATTTGTGTCGGATAAGCTGCGTTCAGACCTGAATATATATTCGCCTCGGTTCGCGGCCGGTCGCGCCGCGCCCGTTTGCGCAATTCTCGTCTTTGAATTGACTTTGTATGTAATCGCGCCGCTCTGACCATCCAAGTCTGAAGGGCTTATTTGTGGGTTTTCGTGAATGATCGTTCTTTGAACACTGGGCGTCAGGCGAACGTCCAATGTTTTCAATCAATGGAACGGGCAAGCACTGCGGGATGTTTTTTTCCCCCTCCACTCATCATTCCAGCAAGTCGCACAGGTGCGACCTCATTACATTTTAAGTATCACCCTTAATAAATTAAGTCGCATATGCGACCTAATAGGTCGCACGCTGGAGCCCTGATGCCCAATGCCTTTACTGTACAGTATATGGACTGTATATGCCCGGTGTGTATCCATCAGACCAGTGCTCGATCAACGAGAGAGAGAGAGAGAGAGGGGGGGGGGGGGGGGGGGAGACAGACAGACAGGCAGGCGCGCGCAGCACGCACAGCACTTACGTGTGTGCGTGCGTGGCGCACACACACACACTGAGACAGGGAAAGCGAGACGACGAGAGTCAAGGAGCGAGAGATAGGGCGAGGGAGGTCGGGGCTAGGGAGGGGAGAGAGGGAGACCTCGATCAGTGTGAGAGAAGGAAAGAGGGAGAGGAGGTTGAAAGGAGGGAGAGAGTCAATCTAGCGTTGGTTCACCAACCCTGAAGGAAGTGTGTGTGACTGAGAGAGAGACATTTAGACACACAGAGAGAGAGGGGGGGGGGGGGGCATGATCTAATCAAGGAGAGAGAAATGTTTTAAAAATGTTTTAACAAAACGCCTGCGGTCTCCGAGGCTAGGTCATAATGTGACATGCCTGTATATGGAGACCACCGACAACCAATATTCATGCCGTGAAGCCAGTATCTAAATAAGGTTTACACATACTGTATATTCAGTCAGCTCGACTCACCCATGCGTATGGCAGAGAGCAGGTCACTCCTGGCGTCTTTGACCACCGGCTGCACGTCCATCCTGGTGGGCTCGCCGTGTCCCGGGTGGTGGTGGTGGTGGTGGTGGTGGTGGTGGGCCGCGGAGGATGGGACGGGTGGGGGCGGGGGTCCGGGAGGAGGGGGTATGGGTGGGAGCGAGGAGGACGAGGAGTAGCCCTGGCTGACGTACAGAGGGGCGGTTGGGGGAGGAAGCCCACCCTGGGGAGAGCCAAACGCCGTCTGTGCAGAGGGGATGGTCGGGCCAGAGCTCACTGCGTACTCCATTGGGCTGTTGGAAAAACAGACAGGAAGATAAGAGGAGGATAGCTGAGGATAGAATATGTTGTGGCATTTTGCCAGTACACATCGAAACGGGAAGATATAGGGGTGTAGCTGAGGAGGATAGAATATGAGAATGCTGTGATCTGAATGATGTGGAGAATGAAATCCATTTTATTTATTTTGTCCTCTGTCTGTATCATGATCTGAGAGAAATATTATTTAAAACGGTTCACTCCACACGGTTCACTCCACATGCTTTAATTGAATTTGTTTTTCGTCATGTTTTAGCTTTTTCAGAATTGGGATAGGAGGCAAAGGGTGACTAACTTAAACTTGAATTAAAAGTCATCATAAGCTTTAATATTGTAACTGCGAGGTTGTTTTAATGAGCCCCTAACATCAACGTACTTGTAATGGACAGGTGGAAGACAGTAGTGACAGTGGTGGCGTGACACGGGGGCACTGGGGGGCAATGCCCACCCAGATGGACTTTGTTCCCCTCCAGTCCACATTGATTATTATATATAGCCTACATTTTCAATTGAATAGACATACAAGGTAATATGCAGTAGACATTATGAATGAATGAATGCAATATTTATTTTCGTGTCATGCCACTTTGGCCCACACCATATGGGATTATATGACACATTTAACAAAGTACATTGAAAACAACTGACATTACAGTCCTTCCTGTTCACATTCCATAATGCATTATTACATACATGAATACATATTTGTACAGTATTTGAACAAAAATGAAAACAAATAAAACATTATCTCGATTATAATGCTCAACATAATTGTATTTGTTTGTTGTTTGTGTGCTACTGCATAACTAGCCTACTTGTAGCCTTTTTCAACGTATCACTGTTTATTGTATAGGCGAGTATTTGTTATATAGGAGTGTTGGAAAAAATAGAATGTGCCCCCTTTGGAAAAATGTATGGCCCCTTTGTTGAGTTGTGCCTGGAGACGGCACTTTAGTGAACCGTTGTGAGGTGGTGGTGAAACATACTTGTAATGGACAGGTGGAAGTAGTGGACCGTTGTGAGGTGGTGGTGAAACATACTTGTAATGGACAGGTGGAAGTAGTGGACCGTTGTGAGGTGGTGGTGAAACATACTTGTAATGGACAGGTGGAAGTAGTGGACCGTTGTGAGGTGGTGGTGGTGGTGGTGGTGTTGTTGAGGGGCAGGCGGGCGTCCCAGACCGGTACGTAGCCCCGATGATTTGGTATTCGTGCTCCGCCAGAGGGGACGGGGGGCCGTTCCCCCCACACACGTACCCCGGAGGGACGGGGAAGTCCGGGAGGTCGGGTCTAGATTAGAACAACCAAACAGACTGAGTTGATGTACAGTATTTGACGTTTGGCAGTGGTGAAAAGTAACAAAGTACATTTGCTTAAGTACTGTACTTAAGTACAATTTAAAGGTACTTTATTTGAGTATTTCTAAATACCAATACTTTTACTTCTACTCCTCCGAAGAAGGCACTGGTACATAAGTACTTTAAAAACATTAAAAACTAAGAATTGTTTACAGCATGAAACAAATTCAACAAGAGACCATGCTTTTCTCCAATAATAATAATAATAAAGATAACCGTATATATCATATCATCTGGGGTTTCCAACTCATCCCCCTCATCGGATAACTCGCACAAGCGTGTGTGTGAGAAATGACATAAACCCACAAAACACACACACACACACACACCTGCCGTCCGGGGAGAGGGAGCCTTCGGACGACGCCCCCCTGCGGAGGGTGTGTGGATGGCGGTGGTCTGGGCGGAGCTCCTTGTCGAACGCCATCATGTTCCACTCGTGTCGGCGGTTACGAGCCTTCCTCACCTTCTTCACCTCGCGCTGCAGCGTGCTGTCAACGCAGCGCTTCTGCTCCTGGTGATGAGGGAAGGGAGGGAGAGATTAGCTTCGGTACCCTGGCTTTTATTTTTGTTTGCATTCGGCTAAAAAAAAAAAAAGCCTGGGGAAACCCATTGGAAAATCTGGCATATAGGAAGTGGGAGTCAACTTTCGCTAACCAATAACAGTGCAGTGGGGGGCGTCGCTCCAAATTTGGTGGCGTCAGTGTTCTCCGCTGTTTTCTACCGGGTAGGGAGGCGGGGGCGGGCGCTCAGACCGGTGAACCAATAGGATCCACCGGTTGTTTTCGCCGGCACCCGCCCCTCTAGACCAGAAATCACACGGGCTGGGGCAGGCGAGGGAGAGATCGCTGTCATATACAAGATGGTGTTCATTTCGTCCTCATGTCTTTTTCTCTTTCTTTGGGCCAGTGTAATAACTAGATGGGGGGGGGGGGGCACGCTACAAATACCCAACCTGTTACCTATAAGCTTTAACGCGCCATATCTGCAAGCTCACGTGTAGGTCGGCCATTTTAGCCTTGCGATGCTGTCGCGCAACGACAGCTAGTACACGCTCACCCTGAGACGTCTCCTCTCCCTCCTCTTCTCCTCGGTGTCCTGTAACATCTTCTCCTTCCACAGCTCAAAGAAGTACTGCGGGTCTGTGTAGAACTTCATGGCATCGATGTGGTCCTCCCTGCGTTCACATGCACAATATGGCCGTGTCATAATTAACACATATTACCTGAGAACCACATTTACCTACAGTATTAATTCACACATTTTTAACTCTTGAGAGTGTACAAATGTAATGATAATGATCTTTATTGTATTATTGATACAGCAACAAATGTAACCAAATGGACCTGGACCTGTAAGTCCATTTGGTCACATCTGTTCTGTACACATTTTTCTGTTGTACCATGTAAGCAGTGATGGCGCCCAGAGGCGGGGCCTTGTCACAGGTGTTGTTGTTCATACCTGTAAGCAGTGATGGCGCCCAGAGGCGGGGCCTTGTCACAGGTGTTGTTCATACCTGTAAGCGGTGATGGCGCCCAGAGGCGGGGCCTTGTCACAGGTGTTGTTGTTCATACCTGTAAGCGGTGAGGGCGCCCAGAGGCGGGGCCTTGTCACAGGTATTGTTCATACCTGTAAGCGGTGAGGGCGCCCAGAGGCGGGGCCTTGTCACAGGTGTTGTTCATACCTGTAAGCAGTGAGGGCGCCCAGGGGAGGGGCCTTGTCACAGGTGTTGTTGTTCATACCTGTAAGCAGTGAGGGCGCCCAGGGGAGGGGCCTTGTCACAGGTGTTGTTGTTCATACCTGTAAGCGGTGAGGGCGCCCAGGGGAGGGGCCTTGTCACAGGTGTTGTTGTTCATACCTGTAAGCGGTGAGGGCGCCCAGGGGAGGGGCCTTGTCACAGGTGTTGTTGTTCATACCTGTAAGCGGTGAGGGCGCCCAGCGGCGGGGCCTTGTCACAGGTGTTGTACATCTCAGACACGGCGTTGGGGTTGCTGCTCTTGGCCACCACCTGCTGGTTCTGAACGGCAGAGCCTTTAAATGCCTTCCTCATGTTGATGTCCTGAAGAGACACTGCAAAACAATAACAAAAGAAAAATGGGCCGTAAGTTCTCGTGAAAAAGAAAAAATAACAAGAATGACTCGGTCATAATTAACTTTCCCGGTGTGTTCAGAGTATGGGTTTTTATGCCGTTCAGACTATGGGTTTTATTGGTAAGTCTCCCTTTAGAGGCAGCCAATCAAGAAAAAGTGCCCACTACGGTCGTCTTTACGGTCGTTAGTAGGGGTACTAGCAAATGAAGTCCGGCAAAAAGGACCCTTCTTTGGAGGAAGTAAAAAAAACAATAATTGCCAGCTGCAGCAAGCTCTCGTTTATGAACATCTATAATCAGCGAGCTGAGGCAGCTGTGGCAGCCTCTGCTTCACGTTGCGGCGTTCAGACTAGTATGGGTTTCATGCCGTTCAGACTATGGGTTTTTATGTGTACGTCTCCCATTGGCTTAGAGGCAGCCTCTGGATAGACACGCCGCCAAACACTACAGTGTAGGCAGTGACAGTATCCACTAAGTGAACATGTTGTCCAGCTGCTTTTAAAGCAGCTGGCAAAAAAAGGTATGGGGCTGGCTTAAAAAACATCACTGATCTCAGTTATGTAATGCTTTCACTAGGCCGCTGCTGCAAACTGTTTTGGCATTAGCTGCACAATTATTACTCAGTCACTGTCATTTGGATATGTGGCAGGAGAGAATGAACGACGGAGTAGATAAAATATCCATATCATCTGAAGATAATGCTGAAGAGATTTTATTTTTATAGGAGACCCATGTGTACTATTGTAGTGCAGTGGCTCTCAGCCAGTGGTCCGGGGAACACCAGTGGTCCTCGAAGGAATTCCAAGTGGTCTCCAGCTAAATGATGGATGGGTGGTAACCAAATGGACCCTTATACAGTAGATCTTTAACTCTTGAGTGCAAAATGAAACCAAATGAACCCTTACAGGTCCATTTGGTTTCATGTTACGTTCTCAAATGCCGAATAAATAGTGGACCTTGATATGGAAAAAGGTTTAAAACCACTGGTGTAGTGGATTGTGTGTCTGATCCAACATTAGGTGACTACTGACAACGTGGTTCATTAATATGCAGATTCCAGACAATGACATCTCAAGTAGGAAGCTGTGTGTCTGAACTGAAGTACCGTAAATTGGCCGTGATTCAGTCAAACATAATTGATGCCGTGTTTTCCTAATAACCCTCCACCGCCACCCGTCCCACAGCTGTGCCCTGTGTGACCCTGCAGCCCAAACTGACCCTCTTCCACGCTGGAGTCCAGCTGGGTGACCTTGAGCGCCAGGCGGTCGATGCGGTCCTGGAGAGAGTTGGCGCGCACGTAGAACGTGTTGGCCTCGTTGAAAAGTTCGCCGAAAACATTCTCGGCGTGCTTACCTGCAACCCAAGAAAGAAACCCAGAGCCGTTTTACTCACGCGTTCCGTACAAAGTTTATCGTCAGATTATACAATAACGGGCATTGGTCTAGCCGTGCTTTAAATGAGCATGATGGAATGCCTAATCAAAACATAAACATTGCTGCTCTCCCAGAGTAGAGCCAGTTGGGTGGCTAGGCTTTATGTACCAAAAGTAAAATGTGCTTTATTATGAAGTCGATACAATTAAGTCCCCTATAGGCCTAGCTCACATCTGTATGCAAAATGCTAATTACATCATGCACATAATTCTTCTTTCATTCAAACGCTGAACTCTTGGACTGGGAATCTGGGAGATGGGTGTGGCTATTGCTCTGGTTATTAACAAAGATTGTTTTGTATAATTAATGGGAAATCAACATCTGTTGGTAATATTACATTTTGATGTGTTGTCGTCATAATTTCATTTAATGCTGATCACACTGCACTGACCATCAAGAAAATAAAACCACTGGTTTTCAACCAGTGGTCCGGGGACCACCAGTAGTCCTTGAGGGGGTTCCAGGTGGTCCCCATGCTAAATGATGCTAGGTGGTAACCAAATGGACCCTTGTAGATCATTAACTCTTGGACCCGTGGACCCGTAAGGGTCCATTTGGTTTCATTCTAACGCTGTCGAGAGTTAAATGATTGTTAAACATTACTTAATTTACAAGAAGTCTACACAATTAGAGAATGTAGATCGTGTGCCTGTTGTCTCTCCTATGGTACCACATCAATACAGCATGGAATTCTGGGCAAAATATTATCCAACGATAAATAAATATTCAAAGTCTTGGGTCTGAGGAGCGAAATCTCATCAAATGGTGGTCCGTGGCTCAAAGGCCCAATTAATAATGGACCTTAGATATGAGAGAGGTTGAAATCCACCGGTCTAAAAGGTTGCCAACTCCTGCTGTATTCAAGTGTCCCCCCCCCCCCCCCCCACCACACACACACACACACACACACACACACACACACACACACACACACACACACACACACACACACACACACACACACACACACACACACACACACACACACACACACACACACACACACACACACACACACACACACACACACACACACACACACACACACACACACACACACACACACACACACACACACACACACACACACTCTCTCTCTCTCTCTCTCTCTCTCTCTCTCCCTTCTGTGACACTAAGCTTTAGTAAGCCCTAAGCTTCTTTAACTTCACAAACCCTAACCCACTACAAACACGCAGACACAACACAGACGTCGTTATGCAAAACGCATGCACACTCGAGTGTGAGTGAATTTACAGTTCTCCTCAGTTAGCGGGTTAAAAGTACAGCTCTCTGGTAGATTATATATATTATATTATGACATATGGATATGGTTGTTGTAACTGCTGAATGCCTAAATTGTACAAATCCACATGCAAGTCATTCACGAGTCAAATCTTACTTTGCTATAGAGCGTATGTGCATGTATAAAGTGAGTAACAAAGTGACGTTTAATGGCATTTAATGCAATCAGATTTCTGTTGGGCTGTGAGGCCAGAAAGTAGTTTTTTTTTCTTTAGCCACTCAGTAGGCGTTCCCGCATAAACTTCCAGGTATGATGATGGTGTCGCGCATTGCCTCTATACTTTTTGAATCTCACCCTTGACGACAAGAAGCCTTTTATAAAACCTAAACGACGCGTTGTCAAGCTTGTAGATCTGCTACAGTATGTCTTTAGGTTTTACTAGATCTCTTCTCCACTAGTCCCTCACTAACATGTTTGTCTAGTTTTTTATTTATTGATGAAATTGTCAATATATTTAGTCATCATAGCTATGCATTTATTTCGTTTTTATTCCGTTTTTTCTCAGTGGAAAAAGGTAGTCGACGAGCATTTTTCGTCATAGTTTTAGTAGACGAATAGTGTAACCGCGCCGTCTTCGAATGTTACTACACATTCAAAGTCAAAGTAATACGATTTGTCACACACGTTACCGCAGTGAAATTTGTTCTCCGCTCTCTTGCTCTCTCTTGGAGCAGTGAGCCGCAGCCAAGGAGCGGTGAGCTGCAGCCGTGCCGCGCTCGGGAACCATTTGATTAGTAGATTTGACCCCCCCAATCCAACCCTTTGATGCTGAGTGCCAAGCAGGGAGGCATTGGGTCCCACTTTTACAGTCTTTGGTATGACCCGGCCAAGGATCGAACCGCCGACCTCCCAGTTTCAGGGCGGACACTCTAACCACACAAGGCCACTGTCTGGTTTCATTGTGAATGTACTGTGAAGATATTAAAGTCATTTTTTTTACTCAGACTGCTGAGCTGGCGGATGATGGCTGACAGAGTGTTGTTGGTGACACATTCCAGCTCGCTGCCAATCCCATCAGGCACTGCCCCGTGGCACAGGTGGCGAGGCTGGACGTTCCTCTTCACCAGTGGCATGATGACCCCCACCACCCCTTGTTTACGCCCGGAACCGTAACAACCTGCAGGGTATACGTCACACTGGTTATTATATTTACAATGTGCAGGAGGATGCTAAACGCACACCAGTCTGTAGTAGTGGTGCCAGCTCACGGCAGAAACATCTCAAGAGTTAAGTCTTAAAGGGGCATTCCACTCATTTTCAACATTTTACTATGTCATTAATATACCTTAGAGCTGTTGTCTGGAAATAATAAAAAGTCCCCCCCATTCTGTGTTTCCTAGAACTAGAGGTCTGAAAAAAATCATTAACATGATGAAACACATCTTGATGACATCATCAAGATGTGTTTCACCATGTTAATGATTTTTTGCATACTTACAGTTCTAGGAAACACAGAATGGGGGGATTTTTTTTATTATTTCCACACAACAGCTCTAAGGTATATTAATGACATAGTAAAATGTTGAAAATGAGTGGAATGCCCCTTTAAGAAGACAAAAGAGTGGCCAAAGTGCCGATTATTTATTAGGATGCAGAGTAGGAACCAATGTTTCGGCAGGTACAACTGCCTTCGTCAGGGTACCTGAAGAACTGCCTTCGTCAGGGTACCTGAAGAACTGCCTTCGTCAGGGTACCTGAAGAACTGCCTTCGTCAGGGTACCTGAAGAACTGCCTTCGTCAGGGTACCTGAAGAACTGCCTTCGTCAGGGTACCTGAAGAACTGCCTTCGTCAGGGTACCTGAAGAACTGCCTTCGTCAGGGTACCTGAAGAACTGCCTTCGTCAGGGTACCTGGAATATTGTTCAATTAGAGTTTAGTTTGGTACGGTATATGTCACCGTATACTGTCCAATCAGATGAGGGCAAAGCGCACAAATGCCTTGGGAAGATTTCCAAATTGTTGGCCAATTGGAGGGGAGAATAGAGCGCTATTGCACGATTTCAACGTTTTTAAACGATTTAAAGGGGCATTCCACTCATTTTCAACATTTTACTATGTCATTAATGTACCTTAGAGCTGTTGTGTGGAAATAATAAAAACGTTTCCCCATTCTGTGTTTCCTAGAACTAGAGGTCCGAAAAAAATCATTAACATGGTGAAACACATCTTGATGACATCATCAAGATGTGTTTCACCATGTTAATGATTTTTTTCATAATTACAGTTCTAGGAAACACAAAATGGGGGGACTTTTTTATTATTTCCACACAACAGCTCTAAGGTATATTAATGACATAGTAAAATGTTGAAAATGGGTGGTTTTCCCCTTTAAGTGCTAGAGTGCAATAACAATAGTCTGCTTGCCTATAGGCAACCACACTACTTAAAAGACTGCATCAAAAGTAATCAACAAACTATACTATAAAAAAAGAAAAGTTGGAGATCCACTGCTCTAGATGGCTTGGGATTTTCCCATGCTGTAAGAATACACAGGCCTAGATGACTGTGTAGTCGTGATTGACTCTTTAACACACCACATTGGCATTACAGTGTCTCGCATCATGTGTGTATTGGGTCTGACCACCACACAAGTACAGTGCATTTATTGCATTAATTTTCAACTATAGAGCACCGAAGTCCTGACGTCACTGTCAGTAGAGGGCGTCAATCCACAGGTTCGTCTACTTTTTATTTGCATTGTAATCTCCATAGGAGGATTTTAGATCGTCTCATACAGTATAAGAACTGTGTTTGAAAGATAAACCGATCACCCCGGCCTTTTCACTCATATGGATATGAAGCATCGACTGAAGGTGGAAATGTACAAATATACCCAAAGAGTGACAAAAAAAGCGTTAGAAACGAGTGAAACAACCCAGAGACTACATTTCCGGTATAGGCGGGTGGCTGCATCTGCACAGAAACAGAAACTGAATGTTAATTACGTTTATTTTTATTTTATTGATATTTAATGTTTCGTGGTTAGTACGAGTCGAGTCACCACCAGACCACCAGCTGAACTTACGTCAACGAGGAATCTCAGGAACACAATGTGTTGACAGCTGGGCGTGACGTATATTAGCAGCGACATTGCCTTCATATGTAGTTTCAAGGCTTTTGCGGCCACATTAATTCCATTTTCTCCAGAAACTGGCTGTATCAAATATGAATGGAAATCATTAATGACGCACAGCCACTCCCCTGACAGAAAGGCCGGGGTGGTCGGTTTATTTTTCAAACACAGTTCTTATATGAAGCGACCTAAAATCTCCCTATGGGGATCTCAATGCAACTAAAAAAAATACATGAACCTGTGTATTGGTGCCCTCTACTGAAAGTGACGTCAGACTTCGGTGCTCTATAGATTTAGTTTGAACCAAGTCAATCAAATTAAAATATTCCAGGTGAGTTTAGTTGTGCATCTTTGAAACCTATATGGAGAAATAAGAGCTGGCTGCTTGACAGAAGCCATTGCATTCAGGTGGTGTGTGTATAGTA
This sequence comes from Electrona antarctica, assembly GCF_951216825.1. Taxonomy (NCBI): domain Eukaryota; kingdom Metazoa; phylum Chordata; class Actinopteri; order Myctophiformes; family Myctophidae; genus Electrona; species Electrona antarctica. The sequence goes on along the minus strand of NC_136789.1, from coordinate 51,987,193 downwards.
TACACTACATATTCTAATGCGTGTTGGAGAGGAAACCTTTGCTCTGAGGTCTTGAACAGACATTAATACACCATCTGAACGCATGCACCTTTCAGTTGAAACAATCTGAACACATGCACCTTTCAGTTGAAACAATCTGAACACATGCACCTTTCAGTTGAAACAATCTGAACGCATGCACCTTTCAGTTGAAACAATCTGAACGCATGCACCTTTCAGTTGAAACAATCTGAACACATGCACCTTTCAGTTGAAACAATCTGAACGCATGCACCTTTCAGTTGAAACAATCTGAACGCATGCACCTTTCAGTTGAAACAATCTGAACGCATGCACCTTTCAGTTGAAACAATCTGAACGCATGCACCTTTCAGTTGAAACAATCTGAACGCATGCACCTTTTCAGTTGAAACAATCTGAACACATGCACCTTTTCAGTTGAAACAATCTGAACGCATGCACCTTTTCAGTTGAAACAATCTGAACACATGCACCTTTCAGTTGAAACAATCTGAACGCATGCACCTTTCAGTTGAAACAATCTGAACACATGCACCTTTCAGTTGAAACAATCTGAACGCATGCACCTTTCAGTTGAAACAATCTGAACGCATGCACCTTTCAGTTGAAACAATCTGAACGCATGCACCTTTCAGTTGAAACAATCTGAACGCATGCACCTTTCAGTTGAAACAATCTGAACACATGCACCTTTCAGTTGAAACAATCTGAACACATGCACCTTTTCAGTTGAAACAATCTGAACGCATGCACCTTTCAGTTGAAACAATCTGAACGCATGCACCTTTCAGTTGAAACAATCTGAACGCATGCACCTTTCAGTTGAAAACAGAGACAGTGACATTAATTTAACTGTGTATTGTGGTGCTCCGAAAGGCCTACTCCTCCCTAAGTGCACTATATGGTTCATTATCTCCTGTCTCCTCAAGTTTTTTTTCTCCACTAACCTTTGAAGAGCCACTGCGCCGACCGCCGAGTTGCTTGTCATTAAAATCCACTTTAAAACTTGAAGTAGTGTTCAAAATTATTCCAACGTGGTCATCACAACAACAGAGCGGAGAAGGAGCGTGCGCGATGCGCAGCACCGCCGGCATTGTAATGCATCGGCCTCAATTTCCCTTAAAGGGATAGTTCAGATTTTTTGAACTTAAGTTGTATGAAATACTTGCCATTAATATAGTGGTTGCAACTGTATTCATTGATTGCCCGATGGTGGGAGTTCTGCTCTGGTTTTGGTCAATATCAAGTAGTTCCGGTCATTTTGTGGGGGGCACTGGGGCCACGCAGTAAAAGTAAATTAATCCACAAAACGAACGTAATTTGTATTGTTGACCCATTTCTAAAATATTAGCGCGACTTTCGTTCAACTCTGACCCCTCTATCACATGGAACTATTTTTTGGGCGTAGTGATATGGACACAAAAAACATAGTTCTGTGTGATAGAGGGGTAAAAAAAGAACGGAAGTTGCACTAATATTTTTGAAATGGGTCAACAATACAAATGACGTTAGTTTCGTGGATTCATTTACTTTTACTGCGTGGCCCCCAGTGCCCCCCACAAAATGACCGGAACTACTTGATATTTCACCAAAACCAGAGCAGAACTCCCACCACAGGACTCGGGCAATCAATGAATACAGTTGCAACCACTATATTAATGGCAAGTATTTCATACAACTTAAGTTAAAAAAATCTGAACTATCCCTTTAAAAAAGCAGAATTACCCTGCCACAAGTAACACCTGCCAGTCGCTGCAAATGTGTACAGCAGAGTAGGAGAGTAGCGACACGCTTTGATCTCGCCACAAAGCGGGTGCCTATATGGGCTATAGTTCCAAACATTGCTCCTATGGCTGGAACTATCCCATTGAGATAGAATGAGCACTTCCGCATTCCATTGTTACAATGGGAGTCAGCGCTAGTGTCGCCACTCTCTTACTAGATTACTCTGGTACACAGTAGACATTTACCAGTGGTGTAAAGTAACTAAGTACCTTTACTTAAGTACTGTACTTCAATGTTGAGGTATTTGTACTTTTTTGTTGTTGCTTTTTTGCCTTTTATTGATAGGTTACAGTATGCTTGACAGGAAAAGGGGAGAGAGACAGGGGGAAGACACGCAGCAAAGGTCGTCGGGCTTGGGACTCGAACCCGCAACACGCTGTCATGCTGTATTACCAGCCTAGGTGCCTGTCAGGCCCAGGCCTACTTGAGTATTTCTAATTCCCAATACTTTTACTTCTATCTAACTACATCTCAGAGCCAGAGGCAAATATTGTACTTGCAATACCATTATTTGAAAACTCTAGTTACTTTGTAGATCTGGATTATTATTACAAAACTATCTACATTTCGTCCATTTGAAAATGGCAGATCTACAAGCTCTTAATGCAAACACTTGGCACAGAGTGACGCGCTGTGTGAGCTTGTATATTCTATATCAATGTTCTAAATCTCTAAAAGAGTTTTCTGAAAAACCTATATTGCTATAATGGCTCAAATCTTTCCCGGGTTTTAATGGGTTAAGTAATTCGAGTAAGAAACAAAATGAAATTTAAACTTTACAATAAAAAAAAAAAATACAAATAAAATAAAAACCAGCAAGTGTTTTCATAGTAAACCTTTGCAGAATAAGAGAGAATTTAGAGCATAAGGTTGTCCAGTGAGTGAGTGAGTGAGACAGTGTAGTAAAAAAAAAAGAGAAATTACGCTTACCTCTAAATCCAGTAAAATCTCGGAGCCATTATTGAATTTGACTTATTATCATCGGTGCACCCAGACGGAGCAGACCAATACGTAGGAGGAGACCAATACGTTGAAGTGACAGATTTAAAAACAAACACATGTCCAGTAGAGGTGACCTCCTCCGGCTACAGCATGTATAGTGGACGCTGCGCTGTCATCATCTCCCCCTGGGCTGGGGTGGGGTGGGAGGGATTCACCCTGTGAGTGACGGCCTCTCTCGTCCAACCCCAGGGCTTGAGCCGTGGGATTACACCGGACAGATTTACCCCGGTGTCATCCAATCGAGATCGCCGCAAGGGAACCCACGTCGTCCATTTAATTTAACCTCACCTCCTGGTTTGGAGAGATGAGCCTTTTTATTTTAAGACACACTAATCGCCGTGCATGACTTAACAGGCTTTCTCTTCACTATCACTTGATTCAGGGGTTTTCAACCCGTGGGTCGCGACCCCTCGGGGGGTCGACAAATTATTTTAGGGGGTCCCCAAATTATTTTCAAAAAACAAAAAGATTTTTTTAATTTTTTATTTTCACGATTTTTCAAAAATAGCAGACCTACAAGCTTGTAGCGCGCCACTCGGTGGCGCGCTATGAGCTTGTAGATCTGCTATTTTTCAATAGTTAAATTATAACATAATGCTTAAAACACCAAAAGGGGTTCCCACCCAAAATGGGTTAAGGTTATTGTAGCAGTCAATTTATATTGGGGGTCGGGAGGGGGCGGGGCGGGGGTCCCGAGATATTGCCAAAGCATTTCCGGGGGTCCCCGGCCAAAAACGTTGAGAACCCCTGACTTGATTCATGCTTCTCATCATGGTTTCTATAAGAATCAATGAAGATACTATCGCATTCTTATTTGTCCATTTGCTGTAGTTTGGTGTGGTAGTATGGTCATTTAACACAATTGTAGTACCTCCCGTTTCGTCTACATATCATGCTAGACTTAATTTGACACACTTTTTAAATCACTAAGTTGCTAAGTATATCACACTGTGCATGTTTTATGGCATACTGTTGCATCATTCTATCTATCGAGACCCAGAGTGACAGGAGAGAGATACATAGTGCAGCAGAGTCATTCCATTCAGTGTGCTTGTTGCAATACAGCAGGCTTTGCAAACTCTGTAAAGCTTTACTTTTCATACACAGTTTTTGCCTGTACATTTATTGTACAATTGTACATGTGTTACTGACTTCTCTCAGACCCCTTTTCCACCGGTTGGTTCCCAATGGGAACCGGTTCAGTTCTTTTTGGTTCTTAGTCCATGAGCCAGAGCTCCAAAATTGGAACGTTAATTATGAATTGAGTGGGCAAAACTATACCTATATTAAATTGTTTATAGGATCAATATAAGTAAATTAATATATGATAACCCTTCCACAGTAGTATATTTTTCATGTTTTCCCATATAATGCCTCATTTGCATATTTAAACGTTTAAAATTTGTAATACAATAAATCATTGTCTTCGTGTAAGTAATCAACTGGGGAAGTTTCATGGTGATAACAATCTAATATAGGTATGGTTTTGCCCACTTAACGTTCCAAATTTGGAGCTCTGGCTCATGGACTAAGAACCAAAAAGAACTGAACCGGTTCCCATTGGGAACCAACCGGTGGAAAAGGGGTCTCAGTATGCTTAACATTGTTGCAAAGAACCACAAACACATCTACCTGGAAACAGAACCAGAAACACATACACATCATAGGTTGACACTAAGGGTTGCCCACTTGCCCCTGGTAGGTAAATAAAACTTTGGGGCAGGTGGAGTTTGCTTTCAGGTTGCCCAACCGGGCAAGTGCTCGTTTGAGAGCGGACGCAAAACCGTCTATAAATTCAACTGTAGATATCAGTCTAAACACCTGAACGTGGTCAGAGCGCTCCGTCTTCTCGTCTGTGGAATGTAAAATAAGCAGTGGCGTGCACAGATAGACACTAGGGGGTGCTAGAGCACCCCCTGCCCTTTTGGCAATGTGCCCTTTTGGAAAAAAAAAAAAAAAAACATTTTTTTCTCTTTTTTTTTTGATTTTTCAAAAATAGCAGACCTACAAGCTCATAGCGCGCCACTCGGTGGCGCGCTATGAGCTTGTAGATCTGCTATTTTTCAATAGCTAAAGCATAACATAATGCTAACACCAAAAGGGGTTCCCGCCCAAAATGGATTAAGGCAACCGGCCGGTTCCATGCGCTGCACAAGGTGCCCTTTTTTAACTTGAGCACCTGCCCCTCTAAATGTCTGTGCACGCCACTGAAAATAAGAGCACTGTTTACCTATAATGTGCTGTTCACTGTTGCTACACTTAAAAAGTAGTGTGTACCACAGTCCTATTCATATTTGGCATAACAAATGTAGGCAGTTTTATCGCACGGCCCCGGAAAGTGTTACGTTTAATGGTAATTCAAATTTTGCACATCATTTTATAATGGCCGATTTATTTTTCGGGAAAGTGGGCATGACCTTTGGGCAAGTAGAACCTGACCTGTGACCTGCAAGTGCCTCTGAGACCTTAGTGTCAACACCTGCAAACAAACACACAATCAGCCAGGAAAAGGCAACAGCTGTGAAATCATTATCATGGTGCAAACTGCAGAGCATATGACATCACGTTGTAAACAACAAGTTTGTCTCAGGTAACCACTTAGAGATTATTTGCAGTACCAACATTAGTAATAGCTGATCTACAAGCTCATAACGTGTCACATTGTGATCTGGCGTGCAGCAGTGTGACATCCATGATCTCGACCGCGGGCGGAAAATGATGATGATGTGAGCATGTCAATCGGCAAAAAAACAAAACATCGATTGTATGTGTTTTTCCCTTTTTACTTCCTTTATATGATGGTTTCCAGTTTTACTTTTTTTTTCTATTTATAGAAGTGTATATTTGTACGTCTCTAAATGTTCTGATGAATTGAAAATGGCGGACCCTGTTGGAAACGAGTGTAACGCTTAAATCACGGTGTCGTCCGCAGTAACAGTTGAGGACAAATGGACATCTGAGGACAAATGTCTTCTAAATCATGTTTTCTGAAAAACCTATGTTTCTCTATCAGTGGTTCTCAAACAATTTCATGCCAAGGACTCAATGCCATATACAAGCTATGATCTTGTGTATATCTACAATTGTTTTTTACTCAAGTTTTAAATAATGGTTAAAGTGGTTAACAGCTCAAGGTTGATACAGCTGTGTTCCAGGGTTAACAATCCTAACGTACAGTTGGAGGCCATCGATATTGTCCTTTTCATTTTGCTGAGGTTTGCGTGATCTGCGCAAAAGGACAGTTAACCCATTTTGGGCGGGAACCCCTTTTGGTGTTTTAAACATTATGTTATAATTTAGCTATTGAAAAATAGCAGATCTACATGCTCATAGCGCGCCACCGAGTGGCGCGCTACGAGCTTGTAGGTCTGCTATTTTAGAAAAATCGTGAAAATTTAGAAGGATTTTTTTCAGGATTTAGAAGGATTTTTAAAAGTTTTGAGGTCAGGCCTAAATGGGTCAAATGATAAGGGACAATATCGGTGGCACCCAACAGTACAACAAAGAGGACGGCTGATCTCAACAGGTTTAACCTGCACCGATGAAGGTTAAATACAAACTAAATAAATGTGTCATTCAGCATCTGACTTATTATAATCTCCGGTTGCACTGTGCTCACCAGGACAGATGGTCTGGATTGATGGAATGTAGCCCAGATATACCAGCTGGGGGGGCTTAAGCGTTTCATTTAATAGAGGCACAACACATGAAATGATATCAGCACTCGTATATTATTACTATGAGTCTATATTGTTTCATATATAGTGGCAGGAAAAATATTTTATATTAAACCTATTTTACTTAAACCTATTCTGGACGGGAACACCTTTTGGTGTTTTTTTTTAAGCATTATGTTATACTTGAGCTATTGAAAAATAGCAGATCTACAAGCTACGAGCTTGTAGATCTGCTATTTTTGACAAATCTTGAAAATGGGGGGGGGGTTTTCAGATGGGGGTCCGTGGCCAAATAAAGATAATTCTGGGGGTCCTTGACATGAAAAAGGTTGAGCACCCACTGACATAGAAACAGGTTTTTCAGAAAACTGTCAAGACTTAGAAGACAGAATTTTGTAGAATCTGGTCTCAGGTCGAAATGGGTTAAGTACAAGTGTCAATTCCTGCAATGTTGAAATACTCAATTAAAAATGTATACTTAAGTAAAAGCGCCAAAGTATTGGCATCAAAATGTACTTAAAGTACCAAATGTAAAAGTCAAGTACTCATTTCAAAAAATTCAAATCAGTGATGTACGGTGGAGCAAATCCATTTAGGACCTTTAACGGTTTATTTGGTTAAAATACGTGTTAAATAGCTGTATATTCTGATAGTACTCATTGCTAGAGTGTTTGTTTAGTAACCGGAGTCTTCTCTCCATGAGCTCTTAACCCATTTAGGCCTGACGTCGAAATAAATAAAACGTTCGCTCTGAAAGAATATATATTCAAAGATGTGTGCCGCATTTTTACGATTTTTCAAAAATAGCAGACCTACAAGCTCATAGCGCGCCACTCGGTGGCGCGCTATGAGCTTGTAGATCTGCTATTTTGCAATAGCTAAAGTATTACATAATGCTTAGTTAAAACACCAAAAAAGGTTCCCGCCCAAAACATTCATTTTGGACCTATGGACCAATATTGTGTCAAATGTTAAAGGTATACAAAGATATTAAAAGGCAATGTAAGGTAAAGGTAGGTGTGGCCTGAAACAAGATGGCTGCGTAGCGCTGTTGCTCCACACAACCGTGCAAGGTTTTAATGCATAAACTATAAAACATATTACTAACTTCGACCAAAACAAACCTCTGGATATGTCAAAGAAATCTACAAGCGCTGTCAAGGAGTGCGACTTCTTTCTAAGATCACGCAAGGGTAAGGCAGATATGCAACCCGCGTCGGCGTCGCTGCAAACATTTGCACCTGATCACATAGACCCCACCATGGCCTCCTTGGCTGAAGTTCTGAAGGAAATCAAATGTCTCCGAACTGAAGTTGGATCAAAGCTAGACAACATCGAGACCCGCTTGACCACTATGGCGACCTCGCTGGCTGCAGTTGAGAGCAAAATAACCAACGTACAACGAGATGTCTCCTCCAACACAACCCGTGTTGACGAGGCTGAAGACCGCATACGAAGTACAGAAGAAGCACTGGAGCGGGCCGAGGCTGCACTTGGTGCCGCCATCAAACGAGTCACTCACCTTGAGTCCAGATCAGACGCCGCTGAGGACCGGTCCAGAATGAACAACCTGCGTTTATTCGGGATCCGAGAACGTGCAGAGGAACAGCAGTCGCTCCTCGACTATATCAACACCTTGCTGCCACAATGGCTGGGTTTGGACCCTGGCCGCTCGTTCGCATTGGAACGTGTTCATCGCACGCTAGCTCCGCCGAAACCTGGCCAGAACCGAGCGGTCCTCATCCGGTTCTTAAAATTCCAGGAGAAGGAGTTTGTCTACCGCAAGGCTAAACAAATGGATATTAAACACAACGGATCCAAATTATCATTTGGGAAAGATCTCTCGGCTGAGACGGCCCGGATCAGACGGGGATTCAATCCAATTACACAGCTGTTCGTTGACAGGAATGCCTTCCGTGGATTTCAACTTCATCCCTGCAAGCTGAGAGTTCTCCACGACGGAAAAATTCATCTCTTCTCAACGCCACAGGACGCTGAAAAATTCTACAACACTATCACCGCGGCTGACGTGACTCCAGATGCCTCTGATGAAAGCACAGAGGCCGAGGTGAATCCAGGTCCTATCGAGGAAACCACAGAGGAGTCTTAATCTTGTCTGCTTTTTTCTTCTCGTTTGTTATTGTTCTTCTCTACCCCTCTTTTCTCTCTCTCTCCTTAGTTTACACGTCATTGTTTTGTTTGGTTATTTTTCCCGTTATTTTTTGATGACTACAAAAACCGGAGAAAACGACTGATAAACTGATCGGTGTCCAGACACGGACAACAGTATTGTCGTCTTTATTTTTCTCCCTTACGTTGCTCTTACGACCTTATAGTGAGCCTACTGTCGTCCTTATTTTATTTATTTATTTATTTCTCTTTTTGCACTTGAGTATCAATACGTATTGTTTTGCTCTTTTCTTTTCTCTCGTTTTGGTAGAATGGGAGATTGGATGGGGGGGGGGGGGGGGGGGGTGTAAGTAACGTCACTGGCCTATATCTATAATTGTTTTGAATAGTTTTTGTTTTCATAGGCCAATACTAGACCATGCAGTCAAATTCTTACTGCTCGAACTATGGTCGAACTTTATTTATTATTATTATTATTATTATTTTTCTTTTCATATTTGGGTTAAGTAATTAGCCTATAGTAAACATGCACGGTTGTGCAGTGAATTCGTTACTGTAGACTTGTGTTATAGGTCGCTCCCCAGACCAAAGTAGTGCGGTCTAATGGTCCTACCGGACCTATACGACTGCCTAGTTGTGTCGTTTAGATTATGGGGGCAGGGGCACTGCCAACTCGTTTGGCTTTCATGTGGGATGTGGGTTGGGGGTGGGAGGGGGGGTTTATGTTATGTGTACCAGACTGTATTATGTGTCATATATACTGTGTTATTTAAAACGAGTAACATTATGCCTATCGTGTGTCATATCTATCCCAACTTCCCGCTATGAGTACGACTAATAACATAGATATTGGAACGTTGAAGTTTGTCACCTGGAATGTAAATGGATTGGGAACACAAGTCAAGAGAGGGAAGGTGTTTTCACATTTAAAATCACTAACAGCTGACATTATATTTTTACAAGAGACGCACATTAAGCCATCTGATCAGAGCAGACTCAAAGCAAATTGGTTTTCACAGGTCTATCAATCCACATTCTCATCCAAAGCTAGAGGTGTTGCTATATTATTTAAAAAATGTGTACCGTTTCAATTATCTTCTCTGGTTGATGATCCTAATGGTAGATACTTGATAGTCTCCGGTAAAATCAATAATATCCCTATCACTTGTGTTAATGTTTACGGTCCTAATTCTGACGACCCTGAGTTTTTTCGGAGGGTTTTTAATTTACTACCCGATTTGAACTCCACTAACTTGATTATGGGTGGCGATTACAATGCAATTCTCGATGGCTATCTTGACCGGTCATCAACACGCCCTTTTACTTCTAGTAAGGCTGCTTGTACCCTGAACAATTTGATTAAATCGTTTAACTTAGTTGATATATGGAGAATACAGCATCCTACTGATAAAGAATACTCGTTTTTTTCCCATGCCCATAAAGCACATACACGTATCGACTTTATTCTCATTGATTCTAAATTAATCTCAAACGTACTAAACACAAAATATCAGGGAATATTAGTGTCCGATCATAGTCCTCTCATCATGTCTTTTAATTGGTCCCTTCCCAAGGCCTTTTTTGCCTGGCGTTTTAACTCGCTGTTATTGCAGGATTCCAACTTTAATGTGTATATGAAAGCAGCCATCACTGATTTTGTACTATTTAATGACAATGGCGATGTTTCTGATTCTATTCTCTGGGAATCATTCAAGGTCGTGATGAGAGGAAAAATTATTGCTTATGAAGCTACTAAAAAGAAAGAAAGGCGTAAACGCCTCGCTGAAATCGAGACGCAGCTCTTGCTTGCTGAGAGGTTGTATTTATCCTCTTTGTCCATGGGTGATTTGCATTCTGTCATGAAATTGAAATATGAATATAATACCATTCTGAGTGACCAGGTGAGTAAACAGATACTGAAGCTGAGACAAAAACAGTTTGAACTTGGAGACAAGCCAGGTAAATTGCTGTCCAGACAACTTCGTGGCGCTCAGGCAAGCCGGTCCATCCTTAAACTGAAGACCCCCTCAGGTGAGCTATTAACTAATCCTCAAGATATAAATAATCTCTTTAGAGATCATTTTGAAAAACTATATACAGCTAAATCTAACGCAACTGATGACGAGCTTGAGTCATTCTTGGTCTCTGCTGATCTACCTAAAGTAAATGAAATTGCCAAGGCCGACCTCGATTCTGATTTTACTATTAATGAAATTAAAGACGCGATTAAGGCTCTAGCGACTGGAAAGGCTGCCGGCCCAGACGGCTATTGCGCTGAGTTCTTTAAGGCATATAGTGATCTCGTTACCCCCTTGTTACTCAGAATGGTTAAACACTCCATTGAAAGTAATATTTTTCCACAGTCGTTCTACGAAGCAAATATCTGTCTGTTGCCCAAAAAAGGTAAGGATGAAACGGATCCATCAGCTTATAGACCTCTCAGCCTTCTAAATTTTGATCAAAAGGTGGTCGCGAAAATGGTCTCATCTAGGCTTGCCAGACACATGTCTTCTCTCGTTCACCAGGATCAAAATGGTTTTATGTCCGGTAGATTTTCTTTTTTTAATACTCGGAGATTATTCAATATAATGTACTCTAAATATAAACCAAATGACAAACCTGTAGTTCTATCTCTTGACGCGGAGCGTGCCTTCGATCAAATCGATTGGAGATATATGCATGCCACATTAAGACATTATGGATTCGGTGACTCATTTTTGAATTTGATCAAGATGCTCTATGCAGCCCCCACCTCCTCCATTTTGACTAACGGTAATAAATCATTATCATTTAGGTTGCAACGCGGTACGCGGCAGGGTTGTTGCACGAGCTCTCTTCTGTTCAATTTAATGCTTGAACCGCTTGCTATTTGTATAAGAAAGCATCTTGACATCAAAGGAATAACTATTGGGAGCGTGGAATGTAAATTATCGCTTTACGCCGATGATTTATTAATTTTTATGATGGATCCAGCCTCATCACTCCCTCCGCTTCTCTCCTTAATTAAATATTTCGGTAAACTGTCGGGCTACTCTATCAACTGGCAAAAAAGCGCATTTATTCCTCTCACTGATAATTTGGAGCAGTCATATCTTGACTCCCTCCCGTTTAAGATCGCTACAGAACAGTTTACATACCTGGGTTTATCCATCCCAGTGAAGCCAAAGTTGCTCTTTAAATATAACTTTATTCCTCTATTAGAGAAACTTAAAACAGATATCGAACATTGGAGAACCCTGCCGCTATCAATGATAGGGCGCGTGAACGCGATCAAGATGGTTTCTCTCCCCAGGTTTATGTATTTATTTCAAAACATCCCAATCAAACTCTCATCTAATTTCTTTAAAAAAATAGACTCAATAATAATGTCTTTTATTTGGGGTTACAAATCTAACCGTATCTCAAAAAATCACTTACAGAAACCCAAACAAATGGGGGGGCTTTCCCTCCCTGTGTTTAAACACTACTACTGGGCCACCAATCTCAGAGCTTTAATTTATTGGCAAGACCAGCTCCCTCAATCATCTGCAGACACTCCTAAATGGCTCCAGTTTGAATCCCAGGCAGTGAAGGGCAGCTCTCTTTCAGCTCTCCTGTTCTCCTCAAAAGAGTTGCCAGTGCATCTATTGGAAGACAATTTCGTACTGAGAAACTCAATTAAAATCTTGAAACAAATAAAGAAGGTTCTTTCAGTTCTCAATCTGTCTGTACACTCTCCTATATGTTATAATCACAACTTCATTCCATCTCAGTCTGATGCAGCCTTTGCTCTTTGGAAGGACAAGGGCCTGACCAAATTTTCAGATCTATATATAAACAATCAATTTGCATCATTTTCTGAGCTGAAAGAAGTATTTTCTCTCCCACACTCCCATTTTTTTCGCTATTTACAAGTTAGACATTTTTTTCAAAATCAATTTCATAATTTTCTAAATTTACCTCAGGATCACTGTTTACATGCGCTATTGAAACAACATCCCAACTCCAAACAACTTGTCTCAAAATTTGTCTCACTATTCTCCAAACTATCTATCCCATCAACAAACCATATAAAGGCTGCCTGGGAGGAGGATATTGGCCTGGAGCTGTCAGATGAGATATGGAGCGAGGGGTTAAGGAGGATCCATTCTGGTTCAGTCAACTCTAGATTACAACTCATCCAGTTTAAAGTCATCCATAGACTACATTACTCAAAAGTCAAAATGAACAAAATGTACTCGGCTGTCTCTGACATATGTGGTAGATGCAACATCTCCAAGGGCACTCTGGGCCACACATTCTGGTCCTGTCCAAAGATTATCTTTTTTTGGAAAAATATTTTTGCATGGTACTCAAGAGTATACCGTATTAACATTGTTCCTGATGTTCTAGCTGCCCTCTTCGGCTGCTCTGATGCCTCCCTCGCGCTGCCATACACTACACAGCAGACGCTGATGCTCGGTACATTGGTAGCCAAACGAATCATATTAACTGAATGGAAGACACCCATTGTGCCCTGTTTCTCCAAATGGCTCAATGAATTTATATCATTGATACATTTGGAGAGGTTGCGATGCAACGGCCTAGACAGCATAGCAACATTTGAATATATATGGGGCCCTATTACAACTCACCTTGACTCTGCTGTGTAACCGCTGGTCTGTTTGCCCTGTTGCTGTGCTCTCTTGCTGATTATGTTCTGTATGCCCTGCTGCTGTACTCTTGATGTCTTATGATTGTTGTGTTCATAGCCTGTTTATCTTATCACGATAGGTTTGCCACTCGTTTTATACATTGTCTAGTCTGGTGTATGTGTCATTGTTATGTATGTCCTGTATGTCATGTCTATAAAAAACCTAATAAAAACTAATATAATAAAAAAAAAAAATGTAAGGTAAAGGTAGTAAAGGTAATAAGTATCTTTTAAAACATTCTACAAGGACATTAATATCTGTACAGGTTAATTGGTGGATTAAAGGACAACGTCACCACTTTTCAACTTCTCTAATTGGACTCCTCACTGATGTTCATGATAAAATACCACAATTTCTTTCTACTCAGTCTGTGGGCTCCATTTTCGTCACCGCTAAACCCCTTATCCCTAAACTTATTTTCCTTTTTTTCCCCCATTTTTGAATAGTTCAACTAGCCAATCTACATTGACACGTTGTGAGCTTGTAGACTGGCCATTTTAACTATTCAAAAATGTTTAGCAAAATAGTAAAAAAGGCAAAGAAGTTTAGGGATAAAGGGTTTAGCGCTGACGAAAATGGAGCCCAGAGTCTCATAGGAGGGCTTTGGGCCGATCAGAACCCCCCACCAGTGACATCATCATTAGGCAGATTTAAAAATATATATATATATATATATATATATATATATATATATATATATATATTTAGATTTTTCTTATCGTGAGAACGATGACTTCCATTATCGCATTGCAACTTTTCAGGAATAGAAAGCCTGCCCTTTCTATTAGCTTGGATTTCTGCACTGACCACAGCCCTCCTATGAGACACAGACTGAGTAGAAAAGAATCGTGGCAATTTATCATGAACGTGAGCGAGGACCAATTATATGTACTGTAGGTAGGTTGAAAAGTGGTGAATTGGTCCTTTAACAAAACCATGTATCAACCGTTTTCTTCTGTGGGGATTTGTAAGGCATCTAATGGGTTTTGCTCCCATTAGGGGGGGTGGGGGGGGGGTTTAAACCCCCCCCCTGTGTCTCCCTCATTGTCTCATTGTCAAAGGCTCTGCTAGTACAGTAAGAGGGTCCAACAACCTTATTTCACCCATGCAGGGTCTTGGGTCTTACTTAAAACAATAATCTCTTCTTAGCAGCTCCAACGTATTAACCCCAATACCCTCCCTTTTGTCCCCGCCATTGACCCAATGATCTCACACTGCCACCCACTGGCATGACCTGCTAACTGCACACACCACCACCCAGACAGCAATACCTCCAAGGCCTCATACACACACACATCAAACGAACATTCTCTGTTCCGTCTGTGTTTCATGGTTTTCCAATGGAAGTCACGTGGTTTGACCAAACACTTGTGTTTGATGGGGGGAGCGGGTAACCTGACTCCGCCAGATTGCGGAGGTATTGAGTTCACCAGTTCCCTCCTCCTGCCTGGATCTGGGCTCTCTCTCAAGCAGAAACGATTATACCGGAAGCAGCGGGACAAAAATGATGATATCTGATCTCCATAATAATTTGGAGTTGTATAGTCTTGTTAGGTTGTGTTTACATTTGCACTGTGGCAGCGCTTCAACACGTCATCAGTATCGCGTTGATCCCGCCTCTAGCGGCCGCATACGGCCGCATATCTCTCTCCGGTCAGAAATGGCTCAGAGTGCATCGTCTCTGCCCGAGAGGGACCAGATGGGAGCAGGAGGAGGAACTCACTGCCGCCACCAGCTGGCGGAGTCAGGTTAGGGAGGGGGGGCAATCAAACACAAGTGTTTGATCAAACCACGTGACTTCCATTGGAAAAGCATTGAGGCGGCCATGAAACACAGACAGAACACAGAATGTCCGTTTGAAATGTGTGTGTATGAAGCCTAATTGTTGTCTCCACCATGCAGGCCGAAGGCACGGGGAGAGTATGTTTTGCACTCTGTCCGTGTGTGTGTCCGTGTGTCCGTCCGTCCGTGTACAGCTAATCTCCGGCACCGTTGGCCCGGTCGATGCCAAACTCTGCACACACACTCCCTGGATGTCAACGACTAACCTCTGCCCCATAACGGCCTGTTATAACGCCACCATGAGGCACATTTTTGCTAAACAAATCTCAGTACATTACACTCAAATCAGCCTCACGGTGGCGCTATAACAGGCCAATTCCTGTCTATAACTGCACCGATCTGTGTACAACTTGTATGCGCACTCCCTATAGAGGCCCAAGAATAACCTTTGCCATACATCACGCAAATCGGTATGTATACACTATCTCTACAGTCACGCGTTCAACACAGATCCGTTTTGTTTTTCACATTATTATACTCCTACATTCCTACACATTTTGTCCAAACATCACAAATGCTATTATCCTGGTGGAGACCTGTGTTCCGAGGGGCACTTTTTCTAGTTATCCACTGTACGTATAGTATGCTTCAGTACTCCATCGTACAGCGCTGTCAGAGGTGCTCCGATCAATCCGCCACCGATCGGTGATCGGTGATCGCAATTTACCCAATCTGGAGAAACCGATCTTTTATACCACTTTATAAACAAGAGACGTATGATGATGGGAAAATAGCCAGTCAATATTGTGAATATTGTCACGGTCTTGGCTACGCGCGCCTTCCAGAATCGTCTGTCTCTGATTTAACGCAGTTATGTACAATATAATAAGGATTTAGTTAACTAAGCGAGACAGAGTCTATAACTGCATGTTATCCCTATGTCAGTTAAAGCCTAGGCTGGGGGTCCACCTATGCTTTCTATGGCATAGGGAGCTCCCGGCAGGATCTGCGTGACATGAGACTAATAAATTAGAGCGAGAGAGAGAGGTGGGTGTGGGTGTGTGTGTGTGTGTGTGTGTGTGTGTGTGTGTGTGTGTGTGTGTGCGTGCGCGTGTGTGTGCGTGTGTGCATGTGTGCGCGTGTGCGTGCGTGTGCGTGTGCGCGTGCGTGCGTGCGTGCGCGCGCGCGCAGGTGCAGACGATCAGAAATCGGCAGAGAGTGATCGACGTTTGCGCTACTGTATCCCAAATTGTAGTGGACTCGGCCCCAGACTTTTTCTTTTCTCCCTGGAAATAAAAGTGTCACTGAGTGTTCCAGCAGTTGTTCACAATAGATCAGTGCTTTTCAACCCATTTTCATATCAAGTTCCATTATTTATTGGGCATTTGAGCCACAGAGCACCATTTGAGCCACAGAGCACCATTTGAGCCACAGAGCACCATTTGAGCCACAGAGCACCATTTGAGCCACAGAGCACCATTTGAGCCACAGAGCACCATTTGAGCCACAGAGCACCATTTGATGACACTTAACATCTCAGACACCAAGATGTAGAATACAATTGTTGTCGTCGGATAAGATTACGTCCACAGTTCCATGTTGTATTGATGTGGTACCATTAGGAGAGATGACAGGCAAACATTAACACTTCATCTGCATTCTCTCATTGCGTAGACTCCTTGTAAATTAACAATTTAACAATGATGTCGCTCTTGAGAAAGATTTGAAACCAAATGGACTCTCAAGAGTTAAAAATCTAAAAGGGTCCATCCATATGGTTACCAACTCCATCATTTAGCCGGGGGACCACCTGGAAGCCCCTCAGGGACCACTGGTGGACCCCCAGACCACTGGTGGAGAACCACTGCAATAGAGGATGGCCAGGGCTTAGTCCTGCAATCTACCTATTACCTGTAGATCAGGGGTGGGCAACTGGCGGCCCGGGGGCCACATGCGGCCCCCACCTTCACTTAATGTGGCCCTCAGGTTAATGTCAGAATACTGATATAATATTGGTTTCAGCTGTTTACAATTCCACAACATGCGAACATGACACCGCTTTAATTACTTCAGTCTAAATTAGTAGCTCATTGCGCAACACAAGTATAATTAAAGGCATTTGAAATTACATAAACATGTTCATTTTCAGGATTCCAATTAAAAAATAGCAAAAATTCAAGATTTCAATTCGAATATAGCAAAAATAGCCGATCTACAAGCTCAAAACGCGTCGCAGCGCGACGCGTTTTGAGCTTGTAGATCGGCTATTTTTGCTACAACAGTAATATATGGCCCTAGGGAGTGAGTGTGGAAATATAGTGGCCCTCTCCATCGTCAAATATGCCCACCCCTGCTGTAGATTATGAGATGCTCAAATAGTTAGCTCTGTGGAGGATGAACTCAAAGATGTTGACATTTGTTCAACAAATTAGTTTGTGATTTGTGTTCTGCTCTCAAAAGATATTGCTCATATTAGCACGTCTGTATGACTGACATTGACTGACGTTTAGTATCGTTGATATATCTGCCTATACTTAAACTCCCGTTTACCGACACGTTTTGCCTTCAAATGCAACCAAACCTCGTCTTTATCATATTATCATAAACTAATTACCCCGATTGTTTTCTTTCTTGTCTTGTTTCTCAAAGGGCCCTTTAAGAACGTCACGTTGGTTCCCATAGCAGAGGCAAAATCACAATGATAGTGGGGAGGGGGGGGGGTGGGGGGGAGAAATAACAGCTTAACCCATTCAGGCCTGACCTCGAATTTAAAAAAAAATCTTCTAAATCCTCCAGTTTTCTGAAATAAATATTTTCATGTTTTTTCAAAAATAGCAGACCTACAAGCTCGTAGCGCGCCACTCGGTGGCGCGCTATGAGCTTGTAGGTCTGCTATTTTTCAATAGCTAAATTATAACGTAATGTTTAAAACACCAAAAGGGGTTCCCGCCCAAAATGGCTTAAGAGCCCCTGTCAAAAGGCCTCACCGTTGGTGAGCCCGCCGCCCGGCCGGGCCGCCTTCAGAGGGGGTGACTCTCCTCCCCGACGCCGCGGCCTGTTTGTCTCCTGCTTTAAGTGTCACACATAGCCATGGAAAGATCATTAACCCATTTTGACCTGGGAACGATTCTACGATTCTACAAATCTTCTTCTAAATGCAGACAGTTATCTGGAAAAACCCATGTTTCTATGTCAGTGGTTCTCAAACGGTTTCATGTCAAGAACCCCCAAAAATATCTGTATTTGGCCGCCGACCCCCGTCTGAAAATGTGTTGTTCCAGTGACCTCCCAGAAACAAAGATTTTGAGTTAAAAACGTTCACTCTGAAAGAATATTTATTCAAAGATTTGCGGGGACATTTTCACGATTTTTCAAAAATAGCTAAAGTATAACATAATGCTTGAAACACCAAAAGGGGTTCCCGTCCAGAATGTGTTAAATCACTGTTTTACCACTTGGCTTAATCCCCCCGCAGACAAAAAGAAAGATACACAAAAAGAGAAAAGTAGAGGGTAAAGAAAGAAAATGGCGAGGAGGGCAGATTAAGTGGAAACTTGATGGATGCAAGCTGACGGCTCCGTTTCCCCAAAGCGTTGCTATGGCGAGTTAAGAATCTTGATTTCTACAATCTCTCCCAGGGACTTGGAGCTGTGTGTGTGTGTGTGTGTGTGTGTGTGTGTGTGTGTGTGTGTGTGTGTGTGTGTGTGTGTGTGTGTGTGTGTGTGTGTGTGTGTGTGTGTGTGTGTGTGTGTGTGTGTGTGTGTGTGTGTGTGTGTGTGTGTGTGTGTGTGTGTGTGTGTGCAGCGGAGGGAGTGCGTGGGGCTCTGGGGGTGATGATCGGACATATCCCCCGTTATTGTTTTTTCTCTTTTTACCCGTCGTCGCGAGTTTGCCAGCCGTTGCGGTCCGTGTCCGTGCGGCTCCACATGCAGCATGGCCATCTGCTGGGATTACCCAGCAGGATGCACTTTGATAGAGAGAGCATCCTATTCACGGCTCGCCCGCAAAGGTTTACATTAAGGTTGAACTCGGGTGCTTTTACAATGGAAGATGAAGTAAAGTGCTGTCCCTCTTTACAGCCCCCCCCCCCCCCCCCCCCCCTCTCCCCCTCCTTTCTTGTTTGAGACTGACACCGCTGTGTTGAAAAGGGGTGGTTGTTTTACCGTGGCATGAAAAAGAAAAAAAAAAAGGATCTGAAAGCAAGCAGCAGTGCCACTGTCTGTGGCTGATTACTATAATGCCCTGACAAGTAAAAAGAAAAGAAATCGAATGCCTGGCATGAAGAGAGAGAGAGAGAGAGAGAGAGAGAAAGAGAGAAAGAAAACACAGACATTTTGGTACTATGTGCCAAGTGTTAATTGTTTCATCCTTAATAGGCATCAGCGAGGGCCCAAAACGTTGTCTGTACGTGTTACCATACAGGTGAACTGATTCCTGGGAAAATGTTTTTTTTCTCTCCTCTTTTCGTTGGCGGTCTCGTTGCAGAGATGATGGCGTCCCCTCTGCCTAACGGGATTAGTCGTGCCGGTGCTGCTACAACCCCCGAGGTCTGTCACGGTACTGTCTACTTCCCGTCTCTCTTCTGGGCCTCTTAATGTGATTAACCCATTCCCTGTGGTCCAAATGGTTCTGGACTGGAGGAGGGGGTGGGTGGGGGGGGGGCTCTACGTGTTCCATGTTCCTCCGCTGGGCCTCAGCCTGCCGCCGGGCACCTTTTTTTTTGGGACGGGACAGCCCGAGGCCCAAGGGTGCACGAGGGGAAGGAACTAGGGGCAGTGGTTTTCAACCCTTTTTCATATCAAGGCCCATTATTTATTCGGCCTTTGAGCCACGGACAGGCTGCTAGCTAGATTAGGTTGAACTTGACCAAACCTTGGTCTTGTTTTCTTTTCCGTTCCATATTTGTCATTTCATTTACCGACCTCTGGATGGACTTGTGCCTGTCGGTGGGTGGAGAGACATCTTTCAGAGAAGACACGGCTCTGAATATTTATTGCTAGTTTACGTACGCAGCAGAGACGATAATAATTGCCTAAGCCCATCATCATCTTGTCAAATATTGGTGTCAAGGGGGCTTCGCCTGTTTAACACAATGTCACGCTCAATTTTCAACTCATCTGTCACCGGTCTGCCATCAGGGTTAGGGCTGCATCTGTTCACCCTCCACCCGCGAGGTAGGGCCCTGGTCGGGGCCCCGGCTCTTTACGGCTCTGTTCTATAATAATAATAATAATAATAATAATAAAACTTTATTTGTATAGCACCTTTCATGACATGAAATGCAGCTCAAAGTGCTTTACACAAAAAAAGAAAGGCAGGGCATAAACAATACAGTGAGGACATGAATAATTATTTTTTTCAAAAGACAAATAAATCAATTAAAAGCAAGGGTGTAGAAGTGGGTCTTGAGCTGAGCTTTAAAAATGGACAGCCTTGAAGGCCTATTCATACTCCAGTTTTAGTTTTCTGATAAGGTGACCACCGAAAACATGAGTGAAATGACTGAGCCGCGGTGGTACAGTTGGGTGCCACCGATATTGTCCCTTATCATTTGACTCCAGTTTTCTGAAATAAATATTTTCACGATTTCTCAAAAATAGCAGACCTACAAGCTCGTAGCGCGCCACTCGGTGGCGCGCTATGAGCTTGTAGATCTGCTATTTTTCAATAGCTAAATTATACGGGAACCCCATAAAAGGGGTTCCCGCCCAAAATGGGTTAACTGTCCTTTTGCGCAGATCACGCAAACCTCAGCAAAAAGAAAATGACAATATCGATGGCCTCCAACTGTAAGTGACTCACGGCTCAACCAAACGCATCTCTCCTGTTTTTATTTCTGTGTTCACCTTATCACCTACAACGGGAGGCCTTTTACGTGGGACGTAAAACGTCAGAAAAGCCTCTGAGATCAGCTGTTCATTGAGAACCACTAGTCATCCTCAAGCTCAGTGTTTGTTTGTTTTTTTGTCAAATAGGTTTTTATTGAGAACAGATTATAAATTGTTACACAAACATCATGATATGAAATGCATTTTTATTTTATAGAAAACAAAAACGAGGGGAAGAAAATACAAAAAGAGAAAGAGAAAGAAAACCCTCAACCCTCCCACCCATACTGCTCAGTGACAGCGCATACTATAGAATAAAATAGTAAGATGATGAAATGCTCATGGAAAACAGTACAGTCAACCATATCAGTGGTATCCTGTCTATTCATTGTTTCTACTCAAGTAATGGACAAGGGGCAGCCAAACCTTATCAAATTGTCTCTCCATGTTTCTCAGGAAATACCTTATTCTCTCAAGATGAAGTGTACTAGTCATTTAATTTAGCCAATGCTTAAATGCAGGAGCCTCCTCCATTTTCCAGTGCGTCAAAATTAGTTTTTTGCTGTAATCAGACCATATGAGAAGAGTTGTTTCTGTGCTCTCGTCAACATAGGCATGGAGTCTGACAAACCCAGAATAATTAGTACAGGACCGGGGTCAATAGAGCTCCGAAGTCTGACGTCACTTTCAGTAGAGGGTGTCAATCTCCAGGTTCATGTATTTGTTTATTTGCATTGAGATCCCCAAACGGCGATTTTAGGTCGCTTCATATAAGAACTGTGTTTGAAACATAAACCGACCACCTCGGCGTTTCTGTCAGGGGAGTGGCTGTGCGTCGTTAATGATGTCCATTCATATTTGATACAGCCAGTTTCTAGAGAAAATGGAATTAATGTGACCGCAAAAGCCTTGAAACTACATATGAATGCAATGTCGCTGAGCATATACGTCACGCCCAGCTGTCAACATATTGCGTTCCTGAGATTCCTCGTTGACGTAAGCTCAGCTGGTGGTGACTCGACTCGTACTAACCACGATACATTATATATCAATAAAATAAAAATAAAAATAAACGTAATTAACGTTCAGTTTCTGTTGTGCGACGGGCTGCGGGCAGAAGCAGCCTACCCGGAAATGTAGTCTCTGGGTTGTTTGGCTCGTTTCTAACGCTTATTTTGTTACTCTTTGGGTATATTTGTACATTTCCACCTTCAGTCGATGCTTCATATCCATATGAGTGAAAAGGCCCGGGCGATCGGTTTATTTTTCAAACCCCCTATGGAGAGTACAATGCTTATAAAAACATACATGAACCATGGCGCTCACTGCCCTCTACTGGTAGTAGAGGGCAGTGACGTCAGGACTTCGGTGCTCTATATGAATATTCAAAATATCAGAGAGTGTCTCAAATATCTTAATCCAATATCTTTGTATCCGAGGGCAAAGGGCGAAGCTGTGAAGAAGAAGCTCAGTGGTTTTCATTTCAACCTTTTTTCATATCCAGGTCCATTATTCCTTTGGCAATTCCTCTCAGACCCAAAACTTTGAAATATTTTGTTGTCGTGACTCGTTGGGTAAGATTTTGTCCACAATTCTATGCTGTATTGATGTTGGTACCATGGCAGAACCTGCTGTATTGATGTTGGTACCATGGCAGAACCTTCACTAAAACATCCAGGAGAACGCTCCACACGTCCCACATCCTCTCCAAAACTATGGAATGAACTTCCCATTGCAATGAGAACTGCAGCCTCACTCCCAATCCTATCCTAGTCTGAAAACCCACTTCTCCAGACTCTACCTTAGCCCGTATCACTTGCCGTAGCACTTGCCCTAGACTCGACGACCTTGCAGGCGTATACAAAGGCTCAACGTATATGTAATTTAGATTAAGTAGACATAGCATTCTGTAGTGTATATATTTACAGTTTCACTGTACAGATATTCTACTGTTATTTCTACTGACATATCTTGACAGAATGTGGACAAAACAAATGTTCTCTTACTGGGGCCCCCCGGCACCAGATATTTGGGCTCCTTAACATGAAAATGTTTGAGAACCACCACTCATAGTGAATCATACACCAAGTCAAACATTCTGCATCAAATTCGGTATGAGAATATCTATACTTTTATGTTTCTGAAAGGTCATAGACCCAATGTGTGCCCCCTGTCCCCCCCACCCACACACAGACCCTCCCCCTTGCCGGCTAGGGTCCCCGTCCCCCCCCCCGCCGTGCCAATACAACGTCCCACGCCCCCTGCTGAGTCCTAGGAGCGACTCACGTGAGTGCACAGCGTTTGTCAGCCGACGGCGTGGAGAATTAGCAGTCTTAATTAAGATTTTATACAACTCTGCATGTGCTTGTTTATTATGCAAGGAGTGGGACGGACGGGCTATAAGGGGAGGGTGGAAGGGGGGGGGGGGGGGGGGCTTCTTAACCAGCTGTCCCGTCCTTAAAACAAACCCCTGCGTTAACTCGAAGACCCCTGCGAGTATGATGGAATGTTCCGAGTTCTCACGACACGGTCCGTCTGTCTGGCGGCCAGCGAACAGATTGTACATGACGGCTGTGAGACTCATTCACTGTGTGTGTGTGTGTGTGTGTGTGTGTGTGTGTGTGTGTGTGTGTGTGTGTGTGTGTGTGTGTGTGTGTGTGTGTGTGTGTGTGTGTGTG
Source organism: Electrona antarctica (assembly GCF_951216825.1). Lineage (NCBI taxonomy): Eukaryota > Metazoa > Chordata > Actinopteri > Myctophiformes > Myctophidae > Electrona > Electrona antarctica. The sequence continues at coordinate 51,963,617 of NC_136789.1, read as the reverse complement.
TGTGTGTGTGTGTGTGTGTGTGTGTGTGTGTGTGTGTGTGTGTGTGTGTGTGTGTGTGTGTGTGTGTGTGTGTGTGTGTGTGTGTGTGTGTGTGTGTGTCAGTGATTTCTGATTTCGAGGTTTTTGTTTTCGATTTTCGTTTGTTTTTTTTGTTGTCTTAGTTAATGCTCGTGTGTATATATTAAGGCTAAATGGTGAAAGAGGGGAGCTAAAGGAGAAAACAATTCCCGCATTGTGAAAGTGAAAGATATGCTTTATATACCGTAGTGGAAGGGGTGGTTGGGGGGGGTGCGGGGTGGGGCGGCGGGTCAGTCCCGTCTTGTGTGGAGAATCTTGGTCCGTTTCCAATCCCCGGTGTCCCGGCCGCCACCATGTAATGGAAGCTGACACTTATTGTATTAGCATGGGCTTAATGAGTGTCTAAACGCCTGTGTGACTGTGCGCTCCGAGGGCTCTCATCGTGTGTGTGTGTGTGTGTGTGTGTGTGTGTGTGTGTGTGTGTGTGTGTGTGTGTGTGTGTGTGTGTGTGTGTGTGTGTGTGTGTGTGTGTGTGTGTGTGTGTGTGTGTGTGTGTGTGTGTGTGTGTGTGTGTGTGTGTGTGTGTGTGTGTGTGTGTGTGTGTGTGTGTGTGTGTGTGTGTGTGTGTGTGTGTGTGTGGAAAGCAAGCATAATGTATTAGCAACAGAAAATGCCCGGTTGTTTAACTCTGAGAGGGTGCAAGTGTAACCAAATGGACCCCGAAAAGGGTTAATTTGGTTACATTTGCACCCTCTCAAGTTACAATTTAGGCATGAGCACTATCGCAGACGCTCTTCATCGGGAGCGACTTAACAGTAAGCCAAGGTAAATACATCAAATGTCAAATGCATAGAGACAGTGTAGTGCCTTAGTCATCTAGAGCAGGGGTGGGCAACTTTGACGATGGAGAGGGCCACTATATTTCCACACTCACTCCAGAGGGCCACTATATTTCCACACTCACTCCAGAGGGCCACTATATTTCCACACTCACTCCAGAGGGACACTATATTTCCACACTCACTCCAGAGGGCCACTATATTTCCACACTCACTCCAGAGGTTTACTATATTTCCACATTCACTCCAGAGGGCCACTATATTTCCACACTCACTACAGAGGGCCACTCTAGTTCCACACTCACTCCAGAGGGCCACTATAGTTCCACACTCACTCCAGAGGGCCACTATATTTCCACACTCACTCCAGAGGGCCACTATATTTCCACACTCACTCCAGAGGGCCACTATATTTCCACACTCACTCCAGAGGGCCACTATATTTCCACACTCACTACAGAGGGCCACTCTAGTTCCACACTCACTCCAGAGGGCCACTCTAGTTCCACACTCACTCCAGAGGGCCACTATAGTTCCACACTCACTCCAGAGGGCCACTATATTTCCACACTCACTCCAGAGGGCCACTATATTTCCACACTCACTCCAGAGGGCCACTATATTTCCACACTCACTCCAGAGGGCCACTATATTTCCACACTCACTCCAGAGGGCCACTATATTTCCACACTCACTCCAGAGGGCCACTATATTTCCACACTCACTACAGAGGGCCACTCTAGTTCCACACTCACTCCTGAGGGCCACTATAGTTCCACACTCACTCCAGAGGGCCACTATAGTTCAACACTCACTCCAGAGGGCCACTATATTTCCACACTCACTCCAGAGGGCCACTATATTTCCACACTCACTCCAGAGGGCCACTATATTTCCACACTCACTCCAGAGGGCCACTATATTTCCACACTCACTCCAGAGGGCCACTATATTTCCACATTCACTCCAGAGGGCCACTATATTTCCACACTCACTCCAGAGGGCCACTATATTTCCACACTCACTCCAGAGGGCCACTATATTTCCACACTCACTCCAGAGGGCCACTATATTTCCACACTCACTCCAGAGGGCCACTATATTTCCACACTCACTCCAGAGGGCCACTATATTTCCACACTCACTCCAGAGGGCCACTATATTTCCACATTCACTCCAGAGGGCCACTATATTTCCACACTCACTCCAGAGGGCCACTATATTTCCACACTCACTCCAGAGGGCCACTATATTTCCACACTCACTCCAGAGGGCCACTATATTTCCACACTCACTCCAGAGGGCCACATTGCATATTACTGTCATAGCAATAAATAGCCGATCTACAAGCTCAAAACGCGTCGCACTGTGACGCGTTTTGAGCTTGTAGATCAGCTATTTTTGCTATATTTGAATTGAAATCCTGAAATATTTGTTTTGCTATTTTGGAATTGGAATCCTGAAAAGTAAAATTTCTATTTAATTTCAAATGCCTTTCAAATGCCAAGTTAAACTTAATTATAGTTATGTTAACTTAAGCCAGTTGCCCATGTACTGTATGATCTAGTCACATCTAGATATATATGTATATATATATATATTTATATATATATATATATATATATATATATATATATATATATATATATATATATATATATATATTAAAAAAAATGTGTATGTAATATGTATGAAACTATACAAACTGTCTAACATGCCGTCAAAATGACATTTTAACCTTTGCATAAGATTACATACAATCGCTACAGACACAGTGTAGTCAGGAAACCTGTGTGCGACTGTGCGTGCGAAAAACTAACTCATTTTCGCATTTATGAAAAATGCCAGACATTGATTAGCTTTAATTTTCCATAAGAACCATCTATATACAACTCTACCTGTTGTCTGTATTATAAATATATAAACTGAATCTATGACCGAGCAACTGCTCCACTAGTAACAAGTAACTAGGTACATTTACTTAAATAGTCTGCAATTTTGAAGTATTCGTACTTGAGTATTTCCAATTTACAGCACTTACTACTTCTACTCCACTACATCTCGGATCAAAATATTGTACTTCCACTCCACTACAATTATTTGAAAACCTTAAGCTTATTTGTCAGTTAACCATATGATGTTTGCACTGCATCCAACTAGTAAAAGCTGTAGTGCCGCTGAACGGCCACAAGGTGGGTATCTAATAACTTGTTTGATGGGTGGAAGTGTTTCCTTGTCAGACTGGCCCCTTATGGTCTATCCAATTACTATAGACTATAGTATAGACACAGGGCTCTATCTTGCGGCAGGGGCCCTTTTTCCTTAATTTGAGGATTTAGTATTGTGTGAGAGGCGTTCCCGCTTCAAACTGGCTATCTTACGCCACCACCTAAATCCTTAAAACACCTCCGCTACCCATTACATTATGCATAGGTGTGGTTTGGGCGTTACCAGAGCCATAGAGTAAGACAGAGTTACACTTCCCATAGACAGCCCATTCATCCAAACAGAAAAGTCCTATTCAATTGTATTAAATAACGTCAAACTCACCAACATTGCAGCTGTACGAAAAGCTTGAATTATCGTCTTACTATCTGCAAAGTGTTTATTTCATAAAAATCCACCGTAGAGATGTTATGAGCTACTTAATGATTATTTTAAGTGTCAGAGTTTGGAAGCGCTCGTTATCTGTAAAGCAACCTCCTGCTGCCTCCTGCATTATGTGCAAATTCTAAACAGGTGGTACGCATGGGCTGTTGAGTGATAGTCAACGAGCACTTCCATACTCCAGCACTTAGAAAAAAGGAATTTCTTGAGGGAGTAGCTCATAAAATGTCTACAGTGGATTTTTACTAAACAAATACATTGCAGGTAGAAAGAGGATAATTCAAGCTTTGCGTGCAGCTGCAATGTTGGTGAATTTGACGTTATTTAATACAATTAGATAGGACTGTTCTGTTTGGATGAATGGGCTGTCTATGGGAAGTTGCACCTACACACCTACATTCAAAACACCATCTGAGCCAGTGAGCCACTGTGCATGCAACACAGGCTGAGACCTGGCAACCCTGAATCAATAGGCTCGCGCGAGTACATGCACCGTGACGTGACCGCGGGCTGTTTTCTGCCCCCTCAATATCACAACTCTTCTATTAGATGGCTCTGGGCATTACGCAACTTAAACCAATCAGTGTGCCAGGTGCCATTGCCTTTAAGACATGGGCGAATAGTTCTTATAGCTGTCGGGGGTGCCCGCCCATGTGTCTCTTCTGTGAGGACTTGTGTAAGTATTATTATTATTTTTATATGTTTATTGATTTTTCTTTACAACATAGTAATTTCAAAGCAATTATTCACATATATTTTCCCCCCACACCCACAGTACAGAATTACAGTACAAAATTTAAAAACCATGCATTGTTGGGCTTGGAGATCGAATATTTTTTATCAGTTATCTTTTTTTTTTTTTTTTTTTTTTTCAATTTGGAAAATATGTTAAGGCAGTCAGAATTTGCCTCTGTAGGGCACGGTGGGACAGTGGGTAGCACTGTCACCTCACAGCTAGAAGGTCCTAGGTTCGATTCCCGCTGTGGACGCTGGGGGCCTGTTCTCTCCTCCGTGTCATGGTGGGGTTGAGAAAAGGGCCTTTCTGTGGGGAGGTTGCATGTTCTCCCCGTGTCCCCTAAGGTAGGCACCCTCTCAGAAAACATGCAGTAATCCTGATCTCTATACTGCTTCCCCCTGGCCAGCCTGATGGAGGGGAAAGGAACTGGTTGGAATAACGTGTTCCTTCCACACGCTACGTCCTATCCATGGTATATGAAAAAGTCGGTATAAATACACCTACGTCCTTTTCACTATCACGCAATTCCAGGCGGCAGATTCATTGCACCGTGGCAGCCAAACTACACCTGGACGTTCGGTGCAATTGATTGGAGTCAATGAGAGACCAGGTGACCAGCTCATGAACATACACTATTTCTGAATGACTGAGACCTTTGTAAAGTAATCGCTTCTGGAAAATAAAAGAAGACATACCACACGTTCTGCTGTGTTGCTTTTCAATGTGTACAGTGTGTAATTTTATAGAGGTATCTAAAGAGCACAAAGTACGTTTCTGAACGTTGCGTACCAAGTATCACAAGACTGTCAAAGTCGTACGATTAGTCACAGACGTTACCGCAGTGAAATTTGTTCTCCGCATTTGACCCGTCTCTTGGAACGGTGAGCCGCAGCGTGCGCCGCACTCGGGAATCATTAGTAGATTTGACCCCCAATCCAACCCATTGATGCTGAGTGCCAAGCAGGGAGGCATTGGGTCCCATTTTTACAGTCTTTGGTATGACCCGGCCGGGGATCGAACCCCGACCTCCCAGTTTCAGGGCGGACACTCTAACCACAAGGCCACTGTCTGGTGACTGTCCACTCTTTCTTGCGGTACCTCCGAGACAGAACGATACATGCTGCTGTTTAGATCCTCAAATAAAATTATCGAAAAGCAAGTGATTACTTAGAAAACAACCTGTGATATGTCTTCTTTTTCATTCCTGAACCGATTTATATGACAAAGGTCGCAATCGTTCAGCAATAATGTTTGTCCATGAGCTGGTACAGCCGGCTCCATCCACTGCCACGTATTCATGGAACTTCCGCTGCGAGCTTTGCCACCCATGAAAGCGTCTATGAAAGTGTCATGATGCCATGATGCCAGCGGCGTCTCTTCCTTGGTCCGACGACTCATGCATTGAAGGAAGAATGAGGTCCGTCCGTTGCTCTCCCCAGGTTGGCAGAGGGAGTGTAGCGCCCAGGATTACATTAGACAATTGACACTGGGTGGGAAAAAAAAGCGTTACAAAAATCGTGGGATAAAAAAATAAAACAAATCCCTCCTGTATTGGAAATGTATTGCACACAAAGTATACTGATATGGTCAATTCAAAGATATTTTTTTTTTTTAGTTTTGAACAATATATTTTGCAATAATAACAATGTGTAAATGTGTAAATCCTCCTGGACTCGTCTCGCGACGGCACACCACTTATCTAAATCATGTCTAATAATAATGTGACAAACCGTAGCGCATAAATACACTTTTGCGCTGGGCCACGTCTCTGTAAGTTCACAGGGCGATCAGTGAGTGACTATAGCAGCCCGCCTGAATTGGACGGAAAATTGCTTTATTGTTTTATTTTCCTTACTGAACCAAATTAGCATTATGTTTTACGGCGGCTCTCTGACGGAGTGACCTGGCAGTTTATCTTGTACCGTACACTATACTGCTCACTTACTGCCCATTCTGCAGCGGTTGGGGCCTCACTACTACTTTGTTCCAAATTGCTTCGCTGATATAGCCGCTGAGAGAAAAGTGTTTATTTGTCACTTCTTGACCCACATTAAAGCTGCCTGTCTCCTGTATACTATACAGTACGCTCCTCTAACCTGTAAGAGATTGTTGCCATAATATGGGTACATTGTAGTGTTTTTTTTATACTCCCATGCTTTCAGTACAATGTCACTATGGACCAAAAGAGAACCCTCTGGACCCCAGAGTAAAACAACTGTGTTCCTTAATGTAACAGAGGCTGCTTATATATCTTCCTTGATTCTTTGCAACACAACATTCTTTACAACATTCTAACCACTAACATGACTTCCCCTTCGTTGACAGTATAAGTGATTCAAACATCAAGGTTGAAGGAGTTCTCTCTTGTTACTGTACAATCAGAGGTGCCCGCACTTGAGAGCTACTTTAAAAATGACCAGCAAAACACCGAAAAATTATCCCATTGCTGAAAAAAGTAAAAAAATGTACCTGAAGGGGCTTTGGAATAGCGGTGCTGGCGTTACATATAAGACAAACGCACTCGGAATGAGATAGAAATTGGAATTGGTACTGTTTTGTTTTGTTTGTGCACAACACTCTTGAAAACAAAGTATTTCATTGTGGGTTTGAGCTGACAGGACCTATTTGATGTCAATCAATGAAGTCACCTTAATTCAAGTGACCTTTTAGTTTTTTTTCCTTTTTAAATGTATATATTGTTTAGGCTCATGTCATGTGATCTACCTGCACACCCTTTGCGATCTCCTGGTAGATCGCGATCTACCTTTTGGGCACCCCTGCTTGTACATGACATTGTTGTATGCAGCAGGTACATAAACTGACATTAAGTTCTGGCCAGCGGAGACGGCCTGTTGGTCCAGTGGTAGAAATATATAGGATATATATATATATCCCCCTTTACCCCCTTTTTGTCCCAAGTTTAGTCCTTATGCCAATTGATTCCTTCCCACGCACATTTGTGCGTGTTGTCACTGCTGTTGTATACAGTATCCTACTGACTCCCATGCCATGCAGTCACTGACGACGGAGCCCCCACCGGGAGGACGTAGAGTCTTCGTCCTATACTCCTCCCGCCCAACACTCCCCGGCGCTGACAGGTGCCGCCATGCAATGACAATTATACCAACCCTCCTCCTCCCCACCCGGCTTCCCTCCTTCCCCCGAACACGGGCCAATTGTGTTCGTGTAGCAGACGCTCGACAGAGCACCGCGGTGGATTCGTAAAACCTATATAATCTATACGTTTTCAACAATCGTAAGCAGCTGTAAAATGTATTCTCGCGTGTCAAGTTATACACACACACACACACACACAGAAATAATGAACACCCGTGCACAGTGTCTTGCATTTTCTCCTGTCTCAGACCACTTTTTAGTGCAACCTAAAGTGAAGAACACTTCTTGTGTAGCTCGTGGATGGGCAGAAACCTGTTGCCACGATCTTTACAACGATGACTGCATGTCAGTAATAGTATACACGACACGTTACGTTTCTTAGAACTGACCTTCACCAGAACACAACTTAACCTCTGTAAAACCTGCCGTCTCTTATTTTGCGCATGTCGTCATAGGCAAACATTTTTTTGCTAATGTGGCACTTTTCCACCAATTCTCAATAAGAACATTCAAATATATATATTTTTTAGATTAGATTACAAAATAATAATAATTATAATCATTCCCAACATTTTCTTTATTTTTTTACTTTTAATGAACATAATGGAAAATAGCCAATCTACAAGCTCAAAGCCTGGCTTGTATAGGTGGACGCAGTTTGTCTGCAGCTGTAAACAATGAATCCAAATGAGCAGCTGCACCTCCATCCAGACCATGCATGCATGCGGCAGCACGCACGCCCCAGTCTGCTCTGTGAACGAGACGCAGAGATCTGTCATCTCTCTAATGATTTACCAATGGCCTGTCTGTCTGTCTGTCTGTCTGTCTGTCTGTCGACGAGGTGGCGATCCCACTGGCTTATTTAGAAACGCCCATTCAGATTAGGTTTTTCTTTTTATTGGGGTGTGTGTGTGTGGGGGGGGGGGGGGGGGGAACAAATTGTCATCAGTGGATGGTTTTGAAACGAGTAACGTAAGGCCTTTTAAATCAGCGGGGCTGTCAAGCGCGTGCACATGGCCCACTGGAGATAAAAAAGACATCAAGGAACTGGATCTGAAAGCAGGCTGTTTTTTAATCCATTGAGACCTGGAACGCATCCATGTCACGTTAGCGTTAGCGTTTTAAACATTATGTTATAATTTAGCTATTGAAAAATAGCAGATCTACAAGCTCATAGCGCGCCACCGAGTGGCGCGCTATGAACTTGTAGATCTGCTATTTTTGAAAAATCGTTAAAATGTGCCTCAAATCTTTCAGAAAATTGTCATGATTTAGAAAACTTTTTTTTTTTAATTTCGACGTCAGGCCTGAATGGGTTAAATAGACTGTGGCGAACCGTGTTGCCAGATTTTGCGAGAGAAACGAGCAAACCGGGG
>NC_136789.1:51873238-51954724 GCF_951216825.1 Electrona antarctica | reverse complement strand
AATACCTTACACCACTCGGTTCACACGGGTGTGATTTCATTGCGTCAGACATTACGTCAGACCACAGCTGATCAGGCTATATAATACCTTACACCACTCGGTTCACACGGGTGTGATTTCATTGCGTCAGACATTACGTCAGACCACAGCTGATCAGGCTATATAAGACCTTACACCACTCGGTTCACACGGGTGTGATTTTTTTTTTGTAGAATGTTGAACATAAAAGGTTTCAAAGGCTTTGGCCCCGACGTGGTGGTCCCACCATTAAAACGCCACCAACTCGGTGCCCCTCCCCCGGTGGCGCGGCAATGGTTAACGTGGCCTAGGGGCACAATCGGCGTATATTTGGAAACGCATTTAGATTCTTTTTAATCCATTGAGACCTGGAACGCATCCATGTCACGTTAGCGTTTAACCACATTAACCATTAACCCATTTTGGGGCGGGAACCCGTTTTGGTGTTTTAAACATTGTTATAATTTAGCTATTGAAAAATAGCAGATCTACAAGCTCATAGCGCGCCACCGAGTGGCGCGCTATGAGCTTGTAGGTCTGCTATTTTTGAAAAATCGTTAAAATGTGCCTCAAATCTTTCCGAAAATTGTCATGATTTAGAAAACTTTTTTTTTTAAATTTCGACGTCAGGCCTGAATGGGTTAAAGGATTCAAACACAAAAACAAGCCTATATATCTTTGGAGGGAGAAGCAGGTGGATGATTGTGCACGGTTGAGCGATTAAACCAAATAAAATGAAAGATGCCTGCAAAGGCAAGCATTCAGGACAGGAAGGACGAACCTTCCTTATTTCCCAATTAGCGCCGGGACGTTTTTTTTTTTTTCTCCTTCGCGTTGCTCGCATTCCATGTACGAGGAATAGTGACACGCCAACAAAGACTGTGGAAGAAGAGATGAGTTAGCCCTAAGAAAAGACAAACTATTCAGTTTCCTTTTCAGAAGACGCTGTTCTATTCTGCAACACAATGTAGCTTATTCATGTTTATTTTAGTCCTACTGCTTCGTGTGTGTGTGTGTGTGTGTGTGTGTGTGTGTGTGTGTGTGTGTGTGTGTGTGTGTGTGTGTGTGTGTGTGTGTGTGTGTGTGTGTGTGTGTGTGTGTGTGTGTGTGTGTGTGTGTGTGTGTGTGTGTGTGTGTGTGTGTGTGTGTGTGTGTGTGTGTGTGCGCGTGTGTGCGTGCGTATCAATTTGCACATAACGTGTAAATATTAATAGGTCTATCCCAAGATATTCCCTCTTGTTACCTCACTATTATATTTATCTGACAATTTAGAATTTGCTATGACAACGTACAAACAAATAGCCTACTGCAAAACTATGGCATATAAACTGATTCAATTAAAACAGCAACTGTACGAGTAGTTGCAGAGGATGGTATTTCACTCTTTAGGACTCGGAGTGGTCAAGACAGTACGTGGTCACACATTTCAGCCAGACATGCTTGATTTCAATGGCCAGAAGTCGACGGGGGGGGGGGGGGGGGGGGTGGGCGAAGTTTGATTGATTGATTGATTGATTGACTCAATACTTTATTGGCAGCGGTGGCCGAACGGATAGCGGCGCGGTCTAGATACCGGAAGGTTCTCAGTTCGAATCAGCCGTCCGACACGTTAAAATTACCACCGCTGAAATGCCCTTGAACAAGGCATCAACCACTACGATGAAATGTGTTCTATGAGCAGGGCCTGGCTGGAAACAAGTTCTTGAGCTTAGCCCAGATACCCTGGGTAAATATAGATTTCATTTCATTTCATTTCATTAGACAGAAATGTAAACGATACAAAATTGGTCTAAAAGGATGGCACCAAAAAAAAGTCCTCCCGGTCCTAATTGTTTCCATTCGGGTCCTATATATTCAATTCATAAACATGAAAAATAACAGCAACATTCAATATCATCACATGTACAGAGTGGAAGAAAAAAGAAAAGGGGTGTAAAGACCCGCTATTTGTTTAATTTGCCAGTATTTTAATCATTAAAAAGAAATGGCGGCTTTGTCGCGGACCTGGTGACGAGGCCGTCGCGTTATGATGACGGAAACCGGAAATCAACCCATGCTCTGGGCTGCTATTGCTACAGTTGGAGGCCATCGATATTGTCCTTTTCTTTTTGCTGAGGTTTGCGTGATCTGCGCAAAAGGACAGTTAACCCATTTTGGGCGGGAACCCCTTTTGGTGTTTTCAACATTGTTATAATTTAGCTATTGAAAAATAGCAGATCTACAAGCTCATAGCGCGCCACCGAGTGGCGCGCTACGAGCTTGTAGATCTGCTATTTTTGAAAAATCGTGAAAATATTTATTTCAGAAAACTGGAGGATTTAGAAGGATTTTTTAAAATTTTGAGGTCAGGTCTAAATGGGTCAAATGATAAGGGACAATATCGGTGGCACCCAACTGTATAGGGCTTCTGGGAAAATGAGCCCAATGCAAGTGAACGAGGGGGTTGTTTGGACTACAACATGCTGTGAACGAGGGGGTTGTTTGGACTACAACATGAGGGGGTTGTTTGGACTACAACATGCTGTGAACGAGGGGGTTGTTTGGACTACAACATGAGGGGGTTGTTTGGACTACAACATGAGGGGGTTGTTTGGACTACAACATGCTGTGAACGAGGGGGTTGTTTGGACTACAACATGAGGGGGTTGTTTGGACTACAACATGAGGGGGTTGTTTGGACTACAACATGCTGTGAACGAGGGGGTTGTTTGGACTACAACATGAGGGGGTTGTTTGGACTACAACGAGGGGGTTGTTTGGACTACAACATGCTGTGGAGGCTGTTGCCGCTAAGCATTGTAATGGCGGCAGGTTTTTCTCTTCAACAACAAAACCATCGGACCATTTTCCGCCGGATTTTCGTCGATCAAAGCTGCAAATACTTCGGCGTATGCTCCAAAGGTAATAAGACTATCTAGGCAGCGTATAGAATATCGGATTAAATAGCGGGGAACACGGGTTACGCAGTAGAACTGTTAAAGGGATAGTTCAGATTTTTTTAACTTAAGTTGTATGAAATACTTGCCATTAATATAGTGGTTGCAACTGTATTAATTGATTGCCTGAGTCCCATGGTGGGAGTTCTGCTCTGGTTTTGGTCAATATTAAGTAGTTCCGGTCATTTTGTGGGTGGCACTGGGGCCACGCAGTAAAAGTAAATGAATCCACAAAACGAACGTAATTTGTATTGTTGACCTATTTCTAAAATATTAGCGCGACTTTCGTTCAACTTTGACCCCTCTATCACATGGAACTATTTTTTGGGCTTAGTGATATGGACACAAAAAACATAGTTCTGTGTGATAGAGGGGTAAAAAAAAGAACGGAAGTTGCACTAATATTTTTGAAATAGGTCAACAATACAAATGACGTTAGTTTTGTGGATTCATTTACTTTTACTGCGTGGCCCCCAGTGCCCCCCACAAAATGACCGGAACTACTTGATATTTCACCAAAACCAGAGCAGAACTCCCACCACGGGACTCGGGCAATCAATTAATACAGTTGCAACCACTATATTAATGGCAAGTATTTCATACAACTTAAGTTAAAAAAAAATCTGAACTATCCCTTTAAGGGAGAAGTGATTATTTCCTCCCCCTTTGGCATGGCAGTCTTGAGCCCTTTCACTCTGCATCAGTGGTTCCCAGACTTTTTCATGTCAAGGACGCCCAAATGGACACTCATTAGCCCCGCGGACCCCCATAAGGGAAGATTGTTACGGCTCTAGCAGTGATTCTCAACCCGTTTTAATTTCAAGGACTCTCAGGTTTGACCTGAATTAGGCTACGGTCCCCCATTTAATGACATTTCTATCCCTGGGACGCCAATGTATATTGTAAAATCAAAGTTAATTTAACTCTTGAGAGGGTACACAATGTGCATTTTGTACCCTCTCAGAGTTACAGACCCATAAGGGTCCATTTGGTTCCAAACTATCATTTAGCTGGGGACCCCCTGGAACTCTCAAGGACCCCCTGGTCTTTTGGGAACCACTGCTCTACAGGACTTCCAATCTGACTGAAATTGGGGTTATTCTCACCACCAAGTATATAAGAAACAAGTTTCAGCCTGTTGTCAAAGACGAACTACAGCCCTCCCAAAGAGCCACACAGACAGGGGGCATCTATCTAGCCCCTCATTAGAGACGGTTTGTGGACCCACTGTTCTGTCCAGTAAAGGACCTGTTCAATATCACAGAAACAAACCAGTTCACTCTGAACAAAGTGCTTCATTGTAAGAGAGACTTTGAAGAGATGGCATGAGAATGTAATGATAAAAAAAAAAAATGACGGAGTCCAAGTTCACACACATCCCCTTTTCCCCACAGGAAAAATGTTGAACTCAAAGAAGATCCGTGAGGATCGAAACGTGTTAAAATTTGGAGCAATACAAAGGTGAAGTGATCTTTTTCCTAAATAAACACACCGATGTATGAAGCCGTGTCTAAACTATAATGCCATTGGCCAGATAATGTTGTTATATAAACATACTTATAATGCCTTATGCATGATCTGCTTAGCACTGTATAATTACAGTTGGCATAAAGCATTTTATTATGATTCATAGGGTCCATCAACTTAAGTACTAGTACTATATTCTGATCTACAAGCTCATAGTCCATCAGTTCGTGATGCGATGTCAGCCTGTAGATCTGCTATTTTTGAAAAATCCAGAAAATATATTTAATACAAATATTTGCCTTCCGGGGGTCCCTGGCACAACATATTTTGAGATGGTGATCCACACCCAAACACAATTACAATGTTGGCGTCCTTGACATGAAGACGTTTGAGAAGGCTACCCTTAACTAAATAATAAAGATGTGAATATAAATAGTAATGACTATACAGTGCATATTGGGTAGAACTGTAAAGCGCGCACACACACACACACACACACACACTACAACATGCAAACACTCCCATGCAGGGCTGGACTGGCCACAGGTCATACCGGGCATATTCCTGGTGGGCCGCGACCGTAGGGGGCCGCCATGATAAAAAATAAAAAAAAGTCCGGGCGTGCTGCCATTCTGCCAGTGCCATCATGATAATTTCACTGTACCTGTATCAGTGAGTGACAAATAAACCCTCTACAAAGGGTTGTGTAGTTGTCTGTTGGTTTGTATAATTTATGTTGTTCTGTAAAAGTGGTGGTATTAGGGCTTGTTTGTTTGTGTGTGCCTCGACGGAGCGGGCGGTAGAGTTTCTGCTATCTGCGCGCTGGTTGTGGTGGGCCGGTCTGGGCCAAATTCACGCAAAAATGACCGGGCCGAATTTTTGTCCCAGTCCAGCCCTGCTCCCATGTACAGTAACTGCACTAACATTCAGCTTAACTAATACATTGAGAACACACAGTAATGTTTTCAGTTTTCAGCAGATAACTCTCTCACAGATCCACTGGTTACGGTCAAAACACGACCTGTCGTTCCATCCTCGCAAAGGAATATCCAAATTATTAAACTCAACACAGTCTTCTTCTCTATTAGGAGGCGTTCCCTTGTTGTTGGGGTCACCAGGGATCCAGTACCTGGAGAATAAGTAGGAACATTGTATTTAATCCATTTAGGCCTGACGTCGAAAGAAGCAAAGATTTGAGTTAAAATGTTCATTCTGTAAAAAAATATATATTCAAAGATTTGAGGCACATTTTCACTATTTTTCAAAAATAGCAGATCTACAAGTTCATAGCGCGCCACTCGGTGGCGCGCTATGAGCTTGTAGATCTGCTATTTTTCAATAGCTAAAGTATAACATAATGCTTAAAAAAACAAAAAGTGTTCCCGCCCAAAATGGGTTAATCACCTAATCAACCTAAATCAACTGCAGATTTAGACTAAAATCGTATGATATTTAGTTGACTAAAACTAGACTACATTCCAGGTTTACATTCCAACACTAAAACATTCCAGGTGACTCAAATGTGACCAAACCGAAATGGAAACTATTCAAGAGACCAAAATCTAAATTTGCTGTCAAAAACACCGCTGATTTAATTCATTACAATACCCGGTTGTTACTGTAAATCTTTAGTTTTCAATCATTACCTCAGACAATATTCCACATATTACATACAACTGGAAGGAACAAGGGTAATGGTCTCAGGGCCCTCTTCCACCGGTGTTGAACCGGTTCACTTATGTTTTCCCCCCTGCCTAATATTGAACCAGTTCAGAGCGTTTCCACTGAACATGAACTGGTTCAGAACCCTAAAGGTTGGTTCGGAACTGGAACCAACCGGTTACGTGAAAGCACCAAGGTTCCAAGAATCTCTAGAACGGAACCAGTTCTAGAACCACAGTTAATTTGGTGGAAAAGGGGCCTCAGTGACAGTGTGGTAGCATAACATTTAAACACTAGTGTATGTACTTAGTTGACTGGAGTTCCCCAGGGCCTGTTTCCTTTTCCTCTCCCTCTCAACAATACGGGCTCCATTTTCGTCACCGCTAAACCCCTTATCCCTAAACTTCTTTGCCTTTTTTTTTTTTTACTATTTTGCAAAACATTTTGGAATAGTTAAAATGGCCAGTCTACAAGCTCACAACGTGTCAATGTTGTGAGCATTCAAAAATGTTTTTCAAAATAGTAAAAAAAAGGCAAAGACGTTTAGGGATAACGGGTTTAGCGGTGACGAATATGGAGCCCTAAGTCTCTACAGCAATGCATTGTGAGCTTGTAGATCTATTAGTGAATGTTCACCCCAGAAAAGTGACACCATAGGGTTCATGTGGTTAATACCATTTAGAAAAATGTAGCAAGGAGAAAATGTGAAATGTACTGAAAACGTTTGTTGAAATGAACAAGACAAGAATGAAGGTAAAATGAAGATTAGTCTTACTTTGGTGTGGTCAGTGGTGTTCCATCCACCCACTTAAAGTTATCCTCTCTCTCTGTGTCGGTCAAGCCCAGCCACACTCTTTGACCTAAACGGTCAACAAAGTCCTGGATCCAAAACCTGCCGGTTATTGAAGCTGTATAAACTATACAATAGATTGGTGTCTCCACAAATTGGAATAGGTTATAACATGCACTAATGTACACATGAACACAAATACCTGTTTTTCTTTGCTCTTTATGACAATCAGGTCTGATTGTCTCTCTCTACACCACTGTCTGCTCTCCTCCCAGGTTTTCATCTCAGTAGAGATGTAATACCAACTGCTGCCAAATCGCCTTCCTCCAGGTATTTCTAACAACAATAAATAGCATATAGTACTGTATATTTGTCTGTTTAATGTTTCGATGGATTGAGTACAAATTTAAGGTCCCCAGTGGAAACACACAAGCCATAGTGCTTCCTTGGGTTTTAAATCCTCTTAGAAGGTGTTGTAATGCAGGGGTTCTCAACCCGTGGGTCGCGACCCCTCGGGGGGTCGCCAAATTATTTTGGGGGGTCCCCAAATTATTTTCAAAAAAAACTGAATGGCTGGAAAGTGGAAATGAAGAGTTTACATATAGTACACATAGTACATGCATACACCTTCCCCAATGATTATATCTGGTTTCAGTATTTATTTATGGTGTATTGTCTCTATTATTAAGGTTATTGTAGCAGTCAATTTATATTGGGGGTCGGGAGGGGGCGGGGCGGGGGTCCCGAGACATTGCCAAAGCATTTCCGGGGGTCCCCGGCCAAAAAGGTTGAGAACCCCTGTTGTAATGAACTGTATCAATCAATCAATCAATCAATCGTATAAACATTGCCACCGATCATGCATTTGCTCAGATTACTGACACATTTTTAACAAACAGTGATGTATCACTGACCACAGAGTCTCTTCTTCAGCTCATCTCTCTCCTCGGTCATGTTGTCATATCTGGTGTGTAATTCTTCCAAACTGGTCTGAAGCTTGGCTTTGTCTTGAGTCGCGTTGGTATATCTGGTGTGTAACTCATCCCAACTGGTCTGGTTGTGTCTGGTCGGTGACTGGTCTAGGTGTTTGACCAGGTTGTTGTACACTACAGTATGTGAGAAGGAGAATCAACAAACTCATTAGCTTTACATAAAAACCATGTCCTGATGGTAACTTAATTTGACAGTGAGACTACAGCACACTGTTTTGGGGAACTAGGCGAACCGGCATGACGTGCAGTCAACAGTGCGGAGTCATCGCGGTCTGCGAACCATTTTTTTCGTCGCAGACCAATTTTTATTGGTCACGAGTAAATATACTGTGTTGCGTTTCACTAATTTCAGAAATGTAAATACAAAATAAAATAAAAAAATGATAAATGTAAAATAATAATAATAGAAAAACTAAATAGTGAAAATGGTCTTCAATGATCTACTGTTACAAGCTCACAAGTCACAACGCAACTTGTAAAATTGAGCGTGTAGATCGGCTATTTTAACTAATTTGAGAACCAATGCCGCACTGCACCTCTCCTCCTACAGCGGTGCACGCCCCGCGAGTCCCCGAAACGCCACACAACGCGCGGGCGCGGCCCTTTGCCTCCAGCAAATGTCAATTAGCCTGTCCGCTCCACACCGGCTCACACCAAGTCTTCCTGCCCCAAAATAGAGCCCAACGCATTTCAAGCAACGGTCACGTACACTATTTCTGACTCAAATCTAACGTGTAAAGATACTTTTATATGTTTATGAAAATGACACTCACTGTGTACGACCAGGCCAATGATGACAGCCGACAGGAGAAGACACATCAGACCCAGACAACCTGCAGCAGCTCTGTAGACGTTCTTCTTGGACTCACCAGAGACTTTTAAAAAAAAGACCCATTATCAAGATATTTCTCAAGGCAGATCATATGAAAATGTGGAAACGTGAATGAATGCAAATTATGTTCCTATTTGGGATCATTAACTGAAAAAACTTGGGCAGGTGCCGAGCGATGAGTAGTATAGAGTCTGAGGAAGACAAATAAAGGCACTTATCACTAGCATCGGAGCCCACAGTGTGCGAACGTCTTCATTTCTTATCCTTGGGATCATTAACTTGGTCATTAAATTACACAGGACACTGTACCTTTCTGAATTACATTATAGCCACTTTCCAGAGACCACAAAAAGCACTGCTCTGGCAGTCACTGCATCACTGCATCCAAAGATGCAGTGATGCAAATAGCCTGCATCCTGCAATCATGTCACCCTCCGGGGGTCCTGCCTGGGATGCAATACTGTACTCGGTAGCCTATACTGTGCTCTAACATTTGTTGAAGTAGGACTCATAAAATGCTCCTGGGACCCATCTAAAAGACCACCGCTGGGTCCCGGGACCCATTACATTGAAAACCTATATTTACATCACTGTAGCTGTGTTAGTTAAAGGAGAATTCCATGCTAGAAGGCTTTCTTACCTTTATTTGTAGTTGTTACGTCCCCACCAAAGAGGTCCAGGTGTTATTTTGTGCAAAAGCGCATTATTGGCTATTTCCCCTAATATACTGTAAGCCCTCAATGAATTGAATTGCATTGCATTGAATTGAATGGGGCATTTGGGTGTTGTGCTAATTCTCTTCTTTCCATCACTCAAAAACTTTAATTAAATGTATATATCCTCTCTTCATAATGTAAATAGTATCCCAAGATGCACACTTTACTACTTATTTCGATGGAAATAAGCGAATTAGCACAAAAACCCAAACCCCATTGAGGGCTTATATTAGGGGAAATAGCCAATAATGTCACAGCCCTGGCCACAGTCTGTGCCACACCCACTCATCCACTGCCCTGATGACTACCTGGGCCCACCTGTGTGTCTCACCTCACCTGCTCCCTAATGAACCTAGTCTATATATAGCCCTTGATGCTCTCATGTGGTTGTTGGTTTATCAGTTTGCTCTGCCGTGTGTATTCTTTATTTCTTGCCTTGTAAGGTGTACCTGATTTCTACTTTTGCCAAGTAAAGACTTTAAGTGTATTCCTTGTGTCCGTGAGTTCTGCATTTTGGATCCTTACCTGGGATAGAAGCCTGACAGTATAATGCACAAAATAACACCTGGACCTCTTTGGTGGGGACGTAACAACTACAAATAAAGGTAAGAAAGCCTTCTAGCATGGAATTCTCCTTTAACCATTGTACAGCAGCTTTGTATTAAAATGTGTACCGTATGTTTTTACCTCCATGCTGTGCTGTGGTGTTCCTCCGGGTCCGTGCAGGGCCAGCTGGGTGAGATACTCTGAGGCTGTCATATATGTGGCTGGTCGGGTATGGTACAGTGTACACGTCCTCAGACATTCTAGTTCATCTTCAAGTGAAAACGATACACTCGTCGGGTCGTCGTATACAACTTGATGGAAAGCAGAAGTCACATAAGAGAGAGAATATAGCAAAGTCATCTCCTGCCAGCCTCTGGTTTGGTAAATGCAACTTCTTTAAAGAGGTGAGACCTAAAGCAGAAAATGTCACAGAAAATGCCCACCTCTCTGCTGTGGTGTGCATTTATTTAATTATTGAGGGGTGCTAACTCCTCCTACGCCCAGCTTTGTGTGTCTGTGTGTACCATAGAGTATTAAAAGGATAGAGACTGAACCGGAGCGGCAGCAACGCCCCCCGCTATTCATTTCAGTGGAAGCTGCTCAGTGGCGTTTTGAAGCACCCGGAAGAACCGTCTACTTCCGTGTTTTTTTTTCTCCGATTTGGACACCAAATTTGGAAGTGCAAGCGGGCGCTCAATGTTAAACCCCAGCTGCACAGGGTTTCCTCGTCATAACTCCACGGCTCCGCCTGCAGCCTCCAGTGCAGCTCTCCAACGTTGAAGCACTGGGCCCTAGTGGTAAGAGGTGGGACTGCAGGCGGACCCGTGGAGTTATGACTAGGAAACCCCGTGCAGCAGCTGGGCTTTAACATTGAGCGCCCGTTTGCACTTCCGCATTTTGGACACTGAGCAACTTCCACGGAAATTAATAGCGGGGGGGGGGGGGGGGGGGGGGCGGGGGCTAACGCCCCGGTTCAGTCTCTATCCTTTTATATACTCTATGATTCGAAGCCACAACCGCCGCAACGTCCGCCGTATTGGGCAGGGACTTTACCACTGCTCCGCCCGGTGTGCATTTCCTCCGCTACTGTATGGTTTTAGTGAATTCACAGTTCTCAATGTGAATGATGACCACTGAATGTATTATGTGAGTGACCAGTCTTACGTGAGTGACCAAAATAGCCGATCTACAAGCTCACAACGCATCGCAGCGCGATGCGTTGTGAGCTTGTAGATCGGCTATTTTCAGCAAGTGTAAAATCAGTTAGTACGACGGCTTCAACGCCCACCAAAATACATTTTAGTCGACTAAATCAACTGTAGATTTAGTTGACTAAAATCTTATGATATTTAGTCAACTAAAACTAGACTAACACCAAAGCATTCCAGGTGACTAAAATGTGACTAAAACTGAATTAAAACTATTCAAGAGACTATGACTAAAACTAAAACTGAAATTTGCTGCCAAAAACAACACCGTGAGTGACCAGTATTTATGAACTATTATAGTGTTATAAGCAGATTATTTTGCCTGTCAACCATCGCCTGGGGGAATCTACTGAGTAAATGTGCAGCTTAAATTGGGCAATACACCACAACCCATGCCTTTACTTGAAAACATTGTGTGCATATATACAGTGTTGAAGCTCTTTCACGTGTCTTTCGAATATAGGTCTGACTCTGCATTTATAGGCTAGGCTGAACAGAACTTCCAATAGTTTAGAGACAATGAATTAATTACAACTTCTCACGTTGGGCATGCGGAACGTGTCCTTTTATTGCACACATTACACTACAGTACAGTCACTAACCACACACACACACACACACACACACACACACACACACACTGTACCTTCTTCTGTCACCCCAAAAAACTCCTCACTCCTGATTTGATGGACTTTATTGCAACCCAGATGAAAATGCATTTTAGGCTACAGTAGGCCTGCTTGCTTGACTAAACTCTAGTTAGTCTACACCACAACTCATTAGGGTATGTAACGATATAGTAACTGCATCGAAAAAAATATTTTAATTGCAAGAATCAAAGTATATCGAAATGTAATACTTGTGTGTTGTATTTTTAAAGGTGTGTAACAAGTGCTTTGTTACTTTACTTAGTATCTGAGCTCTGAGACAGCCAATAGCCCAAGCCAGCAGCTTTGAACGGCGAACTGAATCGCTCTCTCTCTCTCTCTCTCTCTCTCTCTCTCTCTCTCTCAAAAATTATCCAGTCTTTATTTCAAGTATTTTTCAATACTTTTACTCAAGTGCATTTAACTTCAGATACTTTCGATAAGCACATAGAATGTGAGCTGCTTTAAGACTGTTGTTGCGTAGATGTAATGATATTGTGTCACTTAAATGCACGCAACTTATAGTGACTTGTGTTATGTGACAGGAACAGCAATCTGAGAACCCATCGTCACAAAATAAAGGAAAAACAGTGCCCTCTTTCCCTTGAAACAGTCTGTCTTGAGAGACCATGCAGTGACTGGGACAGTGAAAAAAGCTAATTCATTGGCATAGAGATGCAATAATATTTGTAAATCATCTGGTCTCAAAAACAGACCTTTGATGTGACAAATTCTACATCATGTGGTCATGTCATCATATTTTACTCATGTGTGTGACAATGTTCACAGTTGTAAAGCTAGTTTTATGTGCTGTCTCCTGCTCCAGATGGAGAGACGCTCATTGTATACTATAAAAGTGCTCCTTGAAGCACAGAATTGCAAGGCAGACAAACTAAAGCAGATCAGAAGTGGGTTGCATACATCCGGTTGGTCGCTGGTGCTGCTGGACACACTAACAGTTCAAATGAATAAAAGTCTGCACAGCAGCAAAGTTTTTAAAGTTTTTTACTTTAAAACACAGAAATGTTAACCCCACAAGGGGTGCATGCGTTGGTTAGACATACTAACAGTCCAACAGACATTAGTCCAACAACAGCGTCACTCCCGACATGCGCTGCAGGTTACATCTAACCCGTGCTGCGGGTTAAAACCCACCCGTGGCTCCCGACTTGCGCGGCAGGTTAAAACTAACCCGTGGCAAAACCTGTGGCTCCCGACATGCGTGGCAACTAAACCGTGGCAGGTTAAAATTAACCTGTGGCTTCCGGTGAGGTTAGGTTTAGGGTTGGGTTTTGGGTAGAGATGTCGGTCGGACTCACGACTGTAGGACTGTTCGTTCGTCGGAAAACAAACACATGCACCCAAACCACAAGTAAAAACACGTTTAGTGACTGCTGTGTAGACAAACTAAAGCAAACGGACAAACTACCTCATGCAAACGCTCCCAGCATACATGTATAGTAGCTGCAATGCAGCAGCAAACTGAGTCTGATACATTGATAACATTATCATTTCAGTAGATGACTCTCTCACAGATCCACTGGTTAAGGTCACTGCATGATCTGTCGTTCCATCCTCTATGATTAGTCCAATACTCGGCACAGTTTTCTTCTCCATTAGGAGCCTCTCCGTTATTAGGCTCACCAGAGATCCAGTTCCTGGAGAGAAATAGGATATACCTTTTACAATGATGAGTTTTCACTCTAAATCTTTAGTTTTTAATCATTACCTCAAATGACATTCCACATACTAGGGCTTTCACTTCTAGTCATTTTTACTAGTTGACTAGTTAGTTGCCTAGTTTACTAGTCGACTCGTTGTTTAACTAGGGCCTAGGCCTACCTATTATGTAAAAAAATATATATATATATATTTGTACATTTAAAAACTGTACATTGGTGACTATAATCTATCTGATCATGAGGCGAAATGGGAGAAAAAAAAGAAAAACTTTTCTTTCCTTTTTTCTTATCAACTAGTACCAGCAAGGTCGACTAGTGAATTTTAGTCGACTAGTTGAATAGTCGACTAGTTGCTTAAAGCCCTACCACATACTAGATACAAATTACAGTAACTGGACAGTGAAAAAAAAACGAAAGGCAGCCAAGTCTATGGACTTTTATTATTTGTTTAGGGCAGGGGTTCTCAACGTTTTTGGCCGGGGACCCCCGGAAATGCTTTGGCAATATCTCGGGACCCCCGCCCCGCCCCCTCCCGACCCCCAATATAAATTGACTGCTACAATAACCTTAACCCATTTTGGGCGGGAACCCCTTTTGGTGTTTTAAGCATTATGTTATAATTTAGCTAATGCAAAATAGCAGATCTACAAGCTCATAGCGCGCCACCGAGTGGCGCGCTACGAGCTTGTAGGTCTGCTATTTTTGAAAAACCGTGAACCCCCCCCCCCCCCCCCCCCCCTTTTTTTTTTTTTTTTTTTTTTGAAAATAATTTGGGGACCCCCGGGTTGAGAACCCCTGGTTTAGGGCAACATCTTGTGACTGGTTCTGTTTTATACAGTCACACACTGCATTCATGTCTCGTAATATAGTGGCAGTGAATCGTGTGGCAGCCACAGTGGGTACCCCGCCCTCACTTCACACAAGTGTGATTTGTTCCTCTACTCTTCTGTTAAGCCCAAAAAAGGGACACTATAGAGCGTTGCAGTCCCGCCCCCTTTCATGACGACGCCAGGCCCAGGAAATGAATCCCAATGCATTTTTCCCATAGACATTTATTTAAAGACCTTTTTAAGCGTCGTACGAAGCCAACTCGAGTCATGACAACAAACACAATATTTTGGACCAAACAAAGAAGAAAAACAACAAAAAAAGTGTTGTAACCTGCCGTTTTTTTTCTACTTTCTAATTCTTTGTTTGGCCCAAAACATTGTGTTTATTCTATTGTCATGATTTGTCACGACAAGAGTTGGCTTTGTCGGCGGCGTAAACGTCTTTAAATAAATACTTTCTGAAAGTCTATGAGGAAAATGAACTGGGATTTCTTTACCGGGTCTCTCGAGGGGGCGGGACTGCAACGCTCTATAGGGTTCATGTGGTTAATTACATTTAGAAAAATCACACTCGTGTGATGAAGTGAGGGGCACACTTATCATCATACATCACATTCTGTGCTCAGCCAATCAAATCATTTCCGTGGTACAAACACACGGACACACAAAGCTGGGCATTTTAGCGCCCCTCAAAAATGTAGCAAGGAGTAAATGTGTGAAATGTACTTGACATGACAAAAATGAAGATAAGTCTTACATGGGTTCGGTGAGTGGTGTTCCATCAACCCAGACGAATGTGCCTTCTGTCTCTCTGTCGGTCAAGCCCAGCCACACTCTCTGGTTTAAACAGTTAACAAAGTCCTGGACACAAAAGCAGACGGTTACTAAGTAATAATAATTATAATGCATTTTATTTATAAAGCATTTTACATTCTCACGAATCTCAGAGTGCTACAAGGTTAAAAGCATGGCACACAAATACAAACAGCATAAGCAACATCATATAAGCACAACATAAAACATGATCAATATCATGGGTACCTAGCATCGCTAAACTAAAAGGGTCAAATTAAGACTATATATATTTTTTTTTTAAAGAAAATGCTTTCTTAAAAATGTGGGTCAAGCATCAGTCTACTGGTTACTGAAGTATAAACTGTACATGACTTGTCTCTCCACAAATGGTTATACTGTAGCCCAACGCGCGTGCACACACACACACACACACACATTGTACCTGTTCTTCTTTGGTCTTTATGACCATCAGGTCTGAATAGTTGTCTCTGCAGTATTGTCTGCTCTCCTCCCAGGTTTTCTCCTCAGTAGAGATGTAGTAACAACCATAGACAGATTGCTGCCACCCAGGTAATCCTAACAACAACAAATAAACATCGACACTGTTCTTTAATTTACTGAAGAAAAAAAAATTAAATGAATGACAAAATAAACAACATGATGTAACGATGAAGAAAACCAGTGATGTCTCACTGACCACAGAGCCTCTTCTTCAGGTCATCTCTCTCTTCAGTCAGGTTCTTATATCTGGTGTGTAACTCATCCCAACTGCTCTGGTTCTGTCTGGTCTGTAACTGGTCTAGGTGTTTGAGAAGGAGAATCAACACACTGATTAGCTTTACATAAAAAACATGTCCTGATGGTAACTCTTCATTTGACAGTCAGACTACAGGACACTGTTTTGGGGAAATAGGAGAAACCGGCATGACGTGCAGTCAACAGCGGGGAGTGAATGTGATGACAGACGTTCTGTGTTTTACGGACGTGGCGAAGTATAGGCTGAATATATTATCAGTGGGTGTGCTGTAGTTGGATTCACTCGTGACTAGGGATGGGATTTATCCATTCATTCATTCATTGATAATCGATAACCTCATTGATCGATTAACCGGTTATTTGATAAGCTGCATTTTTCAATTTATTCTGAGAATCTTAATTTCCCTCAATGGCTAATATAAAAATCTACATTTTGCTGATATACAGAGAGAATACAAAAGGCATATTATATTTCTTAATCAAATATTTATTTGACATTTTTTGAAATACAGAGAAAAGAAAGAGAGGAGGGACAGAGGGAGATATATATGACTACCGCTATATTAGTAGCTGAATGACTAGTATTTAAATTTTATTGACTTTCTTTTTACGTCCAATGCATTTGTATTTATAAGTTCATAAAGTTAACATAAGTATAAATGCATTTGAAATAAATACAAAAAATGTTACTTTTCAGGATTCCAATTTTTTTTATAGCAAATATAGCAAAAATAGCTGATCTACAAGCTCAAAACGTGTCGCAGTGCGACGCGTTTTGAGCTTGCAGATCGGCTATTTTTGCTACCACAGAAATGTGCAACGTGGCCCTCTGGAGTGAGTGTGGTTTTGTAGTGGCCCTCTCCATCGTCAAAGTTGCCCACCCCTGCTCTACATCACAGGACAGACGTTTCGGTCACGGTCACGGCCACACAGCCAACTCAAGGTACGGCCACGGAGCCGACTTGGGGACCCAACACAAGGACAACACAAGAGACGGTCACGGCCACACAGCCAACTCAAGGTACGGCCACGGAGCCGACTTGGGGACCCAACACAAGGACAACACAAGAGACGGTCACGGCCACACAGCCAACTCAAGGTACGGCCACGGAGCCGACTTGGGGACCCAACACAAGGACAACACAAGAGACGGTCACGGCCACACAGCCAACTCAAGGTACGGCCACGGAGCCGACTTGGGGACCCAACACAAGGACAACACAAGAGACGGTCACGGCCACACAGCCAACTCAAGGTACGGCCACGGAGCCGACGCAGCTCCTCCAAGGAAAACAAACAAATTAACGGAGCTGAACGTGAATCCCCCCCACCGCCCACCCCTTTTTTTCCCTCACTGTATATGTTTCTTTTCCCTTTTTACCTCCTTTATGATGAATTCCTGTTCTGTCCTTTGTCTATATAGAAGTGTCTATTTGTACGTCTCTAAATGTTTTTGATGATTTGAACATGGTGGACCCTATTGGAAACAAGTGTAATGCTTAATTGGGTCGTCCACTCACAGTTAACAGCCTTTGTATTGAGTTTGTGCTTAATGTACTGTAATTCTGCAAACTGTTAATACATTTTTCAATCAATCAATCAATCAATCGGCTAACCAGCCTCCATCAGTGACACTGATGGAGGCTGGGTGTTTATGGAATGACACTCACTGTGTACGACCAGGCCAATGATGACAGCCAATAGGAGAAGACACATCAGCCCCAGACACACTGCAGCAGCTCTGTAGACATTCTTCTTTGACTCACCAGAGTCTGAACAAAAAATAAAAAATACCCATTTTCAAGATGTTGCTTCAAAGATTTCATTTTGGTTTTTTTACATTACTCAAGGCAGATCATATGGGAATTGTGTGGCTGCACATGTTCCATTAAGAACAGCTAATAAAGTGATGATAATTACATGTTTACAATGACAATTACAACTCTATTTGGTTTGATTGATTGTCAGAATGATGCATTCCTTCAGTAAAATAAACCCCACTGTGTCTTCAGTGTGGGATCTATGAAGCTAACATTAACTGCATCACAAGTCTAGTGACTTTGCAAACACATACTGGCCCATACAGCACTTAATAAGATCATTTTTACACGGCTAGGGCACTGTTGCTATCTGAATTAGAGTATAGCCACTTCTCCAGACACCACTAAACAACAGCTAAGTGTTAGTTAACCATGTATTTAATTTGTATATATTTTCATGTTTTTACCTCCATGCTGTGCTATGGTCCCAGGGTTAAGATGAGTTAGGCTCTCATATATGTCGTTTGTCGGGCCTGGTCTGGTGTACACGTCCTCGGCCATTTCAGTTCATCTTCAAACTATACACTCATAATGGACAGTGGAAGAAGTCACTTAAACAGAGAGAATGGTAGTCATTTCCTCCTTGTTTGGTAAATGCAAGGCAGCCTGAGGTAAAGCAGCAAATATAACAGGAAATGCCCACCTCTGTTTCCTCATGCAGCTACAACTATTTGAGTGAATTCACCAATAAGACAGACTGTGAATGATGACCACTGCATGTCTTGGTTCATGTTCTAACTAGGGATGTGCCGATGAGACATGTTGGCCGATATCGATATCCGATATAATTATTTGCTGTTATGGCCGCTAACCGATATTACCGATGTCGATATGGTCTCATTCTGTAAAAGAAATATAATAATTTGGTCCATTCTGAAAAATACATGTAACAGCGTATCTGCACGATTAATCTGAAAACAACTAGAATCGGCCGATACCGATTAATCTCCCATCACTAGTTCTTGCAGGTTGGGCGTTTATAGGCCTCATGGTAAAGATGGTGGTAGATGTTGTTCCACTCTGGAGGGATGTCCATGAATGAATGTTATACCCAGAACTAGTTCAGAATCTTAGGGAGAGGCGGGCGAGTGGTTGATCATTGTTTCTACAGAGAAGTTCAACTTTTGTTGAGGACACGGGTTGATACAGTTTTGTCCGGATATACAGGGCCAATGCTGGCAGACCATCCACATCGTGGCTAAATGGTGCATTAATATAGCGCCTTTATCCAAGGCGCTTTACATACTGTGCATTCCACTCACACACATTGATACACCGATGCAGGAGGAAACCATGCAAGGCACCAACCTGCACATCTGGAGCAATTAGGGGTTCAGAGTCTTGCTCAAGGACACTTCGACACCAACTCTGGGGGAGCCCGGGTTTGAACTGGGAACCGGCCTCTCTAGAAACGGAATCCAAAGGAAAGTACGCACATCTACAAAAGACTTTCAGGTGCTGAACAAAAAGATACGTACAGGAGAAGGAGAAGTAGTCCGCACACTGTTTGTAGCTCCCACAGGAATTTTATTTAGAATATAAGGATGGCAACGTTTCGACCCCTTATGGGTCTTCGTCAGGTATGAGGACAACAACAGAGTAGGCGTGTTACATGTATATACATATAGGGGCAAGTTTAACAATGCACAAGCCACTGTTTGCAATAATGATAATTACACTGACACACCCCCCACATCTAGCTCTGGTCCATAGCCTTACTGCCCTGCAGTAAGGCTCAGACCAGCCTCTCCTCTTTATCGTAAATAAAACGTTTTTGCTACTCACCAAAACAAAGGCGGGTTGTGTCATTAGAAAGCCTACTTTCCTTAGTGGGAGCACTCTGAGCCCCCCACCACACGTATAAACGGTACTTTCCTTAGTGGGAGCACTCTGAGCCCCCCACCACACGTATAAACGGTACTTTCCTTAGTGGGAGCACTCTGAGCCCCCCACCACACGTATAAACGGTACTTTCCTTAGTGGGAGCACTCTGAGCCCCCCACCACACGTATAAACGGTACTTTCCTTAGTGGGAGCACTCTGAGCCCCCCACCACACGTATAAACGGTACTTTCCTTAGTGGGAGCACTCTGAGCCCCCCACCACACGTATAAACGGTACTTTCCTTAGTGGGAGCACTCTGAGCCCCCCACCACACGTATAAACGGTACTTTCCTTAGTGGGAGCACTCTGAGCCCCCCACCACACGTATAAACGGTACTTTTTGGCCAGAAAGGGATTTTGTTTCCACCGGGAAAACAATACTTTTAGTTTCTCCAATGCGCCCTCTACCGATATTGCCCAGAGAATTGCCTCATAGAGAATATTTGTCCTCCGGTGAAAATAAAATCCCTTTCTGCCCAAAAAGTACCGTTTATACGTGTGTGTGTGTGGCTCAGAGTGCTCCCACTAAGGAAAGTAGGCTTTCTAATGACACAACCTGTCTTTGTTTTGGTGAGTAGCAAAAACGTTATTTTATTTACGCTAAAGAGGAGAGGCTGGTCTGAGTTCCATGTGAGATTTAAAAGCGAAAGTAGCAGAGCCTTACTGCAGGGCAGAATCATAGAAGCAGTAAGGCTCTGGACCAGAGCTACCCCCACATCTATGAATGTCAGGCTGAGCAGTGTCAAGCCAAGAACACATAGAATAAATTAAACTAGAGGCACTAAGGCCAACTGTTAGTTATAATATAAATGGCAAGGGTAAGGTGATACAGACTAAGTTACAGAAAAACTGATAAACTGTAATCAAACAAAAACAAAATACATACATACATGGATGCACCTGGGACGTATCCTCAGTGTTGTATCCCAAAGTCATCGGGGTTCGGGTCTCCCAACATCATACCCCTCACTCAGGTGGCCCAGCCGGGGTATTCAAGTCCCGACTTACGTCCCAGTAGCTACCCTCGGTCAGTCCCATTAGGGAAAAACCAGGGCCACACAATCCGTTCCTCCTGAACTACTCTGCCGGGACTGGGAGGTACCATTCTGGCTCGTGGAAGGACTAGTATCTGTGGGTTGACTCCTGTCCGGGCCCCTCCTACGTCTCACCAGGTCCACTCCTGCTCTCACCAGGTCAGGCCCTGTGCGTTGCACCAGACTCCCAGCACCAGGCACTTTATTCAGGAATGGTGGATTCTCGAGCCGCAACGGTTCCGCAGGCTCCACCTTGCCCTTGGTGGTGCCGCAGGCGCCGCTTGAGGCTTGAATGGCCCTCCTAAAGGCCTCACCGTGGGTTTGTTGGGCTTCTTCCTCACGGAAGACTGCTCCCGGGTGCCGTCTACTTTCCGGCTGCCACCCGTCTCTCCGGTGGTCACCAGACTATTCCTGGTTGTCACGTAGTCTATTCCTATGAGTCACTATAAATAGAATAACTAAAACAAAATACATACATACATGGATGCACCTGGGACGTATCCTCAGTGATGTATCCCAAGGTCATCGGGGTCCCAACATCATACCCCTCACTCAGGCGACCCAGCCGGGGTGATCAAGTCCCGACTTAGGTCCCAGTAGCTACCCTCGATCAAACACAATATAACACTGCAAAAAAGGAAAATAAAAACACAGCCTACATGAAGTGACCAGAATGATGAAAATAAAGAGTAGTAAGGTACCGAAAAAACACTATATATAGTTGCCAGGAGGAATGTCTGATAGAACCGGCCTCTCTACCCCTGAGCCACTGCAGCCCACGGTCTGATACTAAAGGACAACTTTGTTACAGTTTGTTAATTTGTAAAAAGGGCTTTGTGATGCCCTGCATAACATGATGGTCGATGTCTGTGTGCAAAATGCAGATGAACTGTGCAAGTGAGGGGGAGCAGCGGGGGCTATAGGGCATACAGAGAAACACACGCACAGACAGATATTTCTTCATTTATTAGTTTATTTATATATTTTCATCAGAAGAACAAACAACTTATCAGAACTCTGTTATTTTTGGTGTCCCAATCGATTTAAACCCGTTGTGTCTTTTACTTGGTCTCCCACATGATCATGTTATTGATGTCAAACATAAGAGGTTGTTCAACTTGCTGCTAGGAAAAATATTCTTTTGTTTTGGATCAAGGATGTTGCTCCATCAAAGAAATCGTGGCATAACATTATAATGGACTGTATTCCTTGTGAATACATTACATGCATGTTGCATTCTAAATTGGACACTTTCTACAAAATTTGGGACCCTTATTTGGATCATATTGGACCAACATTGTCTGCCACAGTACTTGGAGGTTTTCCGTGCCAACCTTAGATATCTTATATGCCAGCATTCTTCCCTAGTGGGTGCTCTGCTTTGGGGTGGGGGCTGGTCTGCCCTTTGGGTATGGGGGGGTGGTGGCCCGGGCAGGGGTCTCGATGCGTTGCGTCGGGGCCGCTTCTTGGGGCGGTGGCCCTGCCGCCTGGAGGGGGGGCGGTTGCCGCCTTTGAGTGGAGTATGCCTATGATAACTGTATTGTCTGCCTTTTTAAAATGTATATACTGTATGGATGTATTTCCTGAATGGGAGTCTATCTAAATTCAAGAGCCACTTATTGTCGCTATGGTTCATTGTCCTTGCCATGTCTTTGTATATTCAATCTTTTGTATTTATAATAGTGTTGTGCCTGAGCTGTTTTTCTTTTCTTTTCTTTTCTTTTTTGTGTTTGTTATTATGTTTTTGTTGTGTAATGTCTGTTTGTTGTTAAAACCAATAAATATACTTTATTAAAAAAAAGAAGAACAAACAACTGTGGTTACAAGTCGAGCATGCTTGTGTCGCAAGCATGCTCGACTTGTAACCACAGTTGTTTGGAAATCACACCTCCTACTCTCGAGGGACTCGATTGACACAATGTGTGCTGTGCTAGTTAGTCTGTGCACAGAAATAGTTAGCAAACAGCATGAGCAAAAAGTGTGTTTTGAAGAACAAGTACTTAGTCTCTCTTAAGCCAAAACCACACCAGTTGCAACTCCTTGCAACAAAACCGTTTTAAGGTCAACCACACCAATGCAACTCAAGGATTTGCAACTGGTGCAGCCAATGACCCAATCCAGCAGCTTTGCTCTCTCTCTCTCTCTCTCTCTCTCGCTCTCTCTCTCTCTCTCTCTCTTCAAGACTGTTCAAAACGTTTCTAATTCCATGGGCCTATTTGACAGCATTCGCTTGAAAGAATTGTACTGCACAAATGGTCCAGTCTTTAAGCCTTTATTTTTCAAAAAGTTACATCTAACTCCAGATACTTTAGATTACTTAAGCACATATAATGTGAGCTGCTTTAAATGCACACAATGAACTTAAATAGTGACTGTTGTGATAGGAACAGTGACTGGGCTGTGTGTGTGTGTGTGTGTGTGTGTGTGTGTGTGTGTGTGTGTGTGTGTGTGTGTGTGTGTGGCCTAAAAATAGTCTGTTCCTCTTCACCCGGGCAGCTTACCGCAGCTGCCGGGTCATCCCCTATTGCGGTCGAAAACACAATAAGAAAACTCGATTGATACTCACCCTTGCGACATGGAACGTCCGAACTCTTTTGGATGTGTTTGAAAATTCCTCTCGCCCCTGCAGAAGAACAGCGTTGGTTGCGCACGAACTGAAGAGGTACAACATCGACATTGCGGCCCTCAGCGAAACTCGATTCCATGGGGAGGACTCCATAACAGAGGTGGGAGAAGGCTATACGTTCTTCTGGAAGGGGCTTCCGGAAGGCTCCCGCCGCCTCCATGGAGTAGGCTTTGCTGTAAGGACCTCCCTGCTTCAGAAGATTCCTGAATCTCCAGTCGGCATTAGTGAAAGACTGATGACCTGGAGGATTCCCCTCACAAACAACCGTTACTGCACCCTCATCAGCGCTTATGCACCAACACTGGTTGCTGACCCTCAATGCAAGGATGAGTTTTACGCATCCCTGCACTCCGCCATCAGCAAAACACCTTCTACTGACAAGCTCATCCTTCTAGGGGATTTTAACGCAAGAGTGGGTTCTGACAGCACACTATGGAAGGAAGTGATTGGTCAGCACGGTCTTGGCAAGCTCAACAACAATGGTCTCCGTCTCCTCACTCTCTGTTCTGAACATCAACTGGTCATCACAAACACCCTGTTCCAACTGAAGAACAAGTACAAAACATCCTGGCAACACCCTCGCTCTAAACACTGGCATCTCCTAGACTACATCATCGTTCGCCAAGCGGACAGGAAAGAGGTGAGTGTCACCAGGGCCATGCGTGGAGCCGACTGTTGGACTGACCACCGCCTGATCAGAACAAAGATTGCCCTAGAAATCCGTCCTCAACAGAGGAAAACACCACCATCCAGGAGGCTCAACTGTGATGCACTGAAGTCCAAGCACTCTGTCAATCAGCTCAGGGAAAAGATAGCAGACCAGCTGTCCAAGAGTCCTGAAACTCCAGCAGATCTGGACATCAGCTCTACCTGGAGCACCCTACGCTCAGCCCTCCACCAAGGGGCTGTTGAGTCTATTGGGTACACCAGAAGGAGACATCAAGACTGGTTCGACAACAGTGCACAAGGAATCCACGATCTCCTTCAGGCAAAACACAAGGCCCTTGCAGCTCATCTATCTAACCCCCAATCTTCTGTCCTGAAGGCTCACCTCATCCGCCTCAGAAGTGAAACCCAGCACACCCTCAGAGCCATGGAAAACGACTGGTGGACCAAGAAGGCCAGCGAAATACAACATCACGCAGACACTAACAACTCACATGCTTTCTATGATTCCATCAAGACCATCTATGGCCCACAGAGAAAGAACATCACCCCGGTCAGGTCAACAGATGGCGCCACCCTCTACAAGGACAAACATCAGATCCTGGACAGATGGGCTGAGCATTTCAAGATCCTGCTGAACACCTCAAACCCTATACAAATGGACATACTCTCCGACCTCCCATGCCTGCCAACTGTAGCCACGTTGGACTCCTCCCCCAGCTTCTCAGAGGTACGCAAGGCCATCAACGGGCTAAAGAACAACAAGAGCCCAGGCCTTGACGAGATCCCGGGAGAAATCCTGAAGCACGGTGGATATATTCTGTTCCGCAGAATGCACCAGCTGATCACCACCATCTGGTCAGCAGAAGTCATCCCGCAAGATTGGAAGGATGCCAACATCATAACGATCTATAAGCGAAAAGGTGACAAAGCAGACTGCGGTAATAGCAGAGGCATCTCCCTCCTATCCGCGGCTGGGAAGGTGTTAGCACGGATAATGCTACACCGTTTAGCAACTCATGTAACTGAGAACATCCTGCCCGAATCCCAGTGTGGCTTTAGACGAGATCGTGGTACTGCGGACATGATATTTGTTGCCAGACAGGTGCAGGAGAAATGCAGAGAACACTGCAAAGACCTGTACCTGGCTTTCATAGATCTGTCCAAGGCCTTCGACACAGTAAATCGGGATCTACTGTGGGAAGTACTGGGGAAGTTAGGTGTACCAGCAAAGTTCTGCAACCTCCTGCGGCAGTTTCATGATGGGATGAAGGCATGTGTGAGCAACGGTGGCCAACAATCCCCATTTTTCAGTGTGGATGTGGGGGTCAAGCAAGGGTGTGTCCTTGCCCCAACCATATTTAACATATTCATCTCCACTGTCACCCTCCTGTCCCACAAACACCTGGACCCCACGGATGGGATACACATACAGTACAGGCTGGATGGTAACCTTTTTAACATCCGTCGCCTCCAAGCCGCTACCAAAGTCACCACCCAACACATCCTGGAGTTACAGTACGCTGACGACTGTGCTCTACTCGCTCACACACCGGAATCCCTTCAGCGTGCACTAAATGTGGTCGCCTCCATATACAGTGCCATTGGTCTCCAGATAAACATTAAAAAAACACAAATACTCGTGCAGCATTTCATCCCCCAGCCAAACACGCCTATCTTCACCCTCGACGGGCACCCATTAGCCATCGTCCCTCACTTCACCTACCTCGGTAGCACTCTGTCACCATCCTGCACCATAGACGATGACATCCAGGCACGCATCAGCCTGGCCTCTACTGCCTTTGGTAGGCTAAGGTCCAGGGTCTTCCAGAACAGGAACCTCACCATCTCCACTAAGGCAGCTGTGTACAAGGCAGTCTGCCTCTCCACACTGCTCTACAGCTCGGAAACCTGGACACCCTACCAGAGGCACATAAATTGTCTAGAGGCTTTCCACATCTTCTGCCTCCAAAGGATCCTGGGTCTGACCTGGGCCGACAGGGTGCCGTACATTGAAATATACGACCGGACCAACACACCCAGCATTACAGCACTCCTTGGCCAAAAACACCTCAGATGGGTCGGGCATGTGATCCGTATGCCAGCCCACCGCCTACCCCGACAGATCCTGTATGGCCAGCTTCAAGCCGGTCAAAGGGCTGCTGGGGGTCCAAAAAAGAGGTACAAGGACCACATCAAAACCCTCTTGAAGAAATGTGATATCAAACCTCCAGCACTAGAGTCCCTGGCTGTTGATCGCCACACCTGGAGCTCTACCTGTCACAAGGGAATCACTCATCTTCAGGAGAAGCTCACAGAGAGGAGAGTACAGCGGCGTGCACAGAGGCACCAACGTGCCAAAGGTCCACCGACCACCACTGCTGCCTTCCCCTGCCCCTCCTGTGACAAAGTCTGCGGATCACGCATCGGTCTGAACAGCCACCTGGCTATGCACAGACGACAGACACAACAATAATCATCCCATGAACTATATTTGGAGCAACGTCATCATCGACATCGATGGACTGCCATAAGCAAGTAAGTGTGTGTGTGTGTGTGTGTGTGTGTGTGTGTGTGTGTGTGTGTGTGTGTGTGTGTGTGTGTGTGTGTGACAATGTTCACTGTTTTAAAGCTACGATCCATTCCATACGTTTTCTATCCGTTGTCTCCTGCTCCAGATGGAGAGACGCTCATAGGCCTATCTCACAGCCCGCTTTCCACGCCCACTTCCGGTAAATAGTGGTGACTTTAACATGAGCATTTACACGTTTTTTTTCTCTGGAGAATCTAAGTACATTTTCTAATGTAAAAATGTGACAGACCAATATTATTATGAAGCAAACAAGATGGTAAATCAGCTCGAACAGATAGAACAAACCTTACCTTGAGAAAACAAAAGTTGTAGACTTCTTAAATTACCTCTGTTAACATGAAGCGTCTATGGAGTGACGTCACGCTATCACCACTAACCCCGAAAGGGGGCGTATTTAGGGGGGGGGGGAAATTTTGTGAGATAGGCTTATTGTAACTATAAAAGTGCTCCTTGGAGCACAGAATTGCAAGGCAGACAAACTAAAGCAGTTCAGAAGTGGGTTTCACACATCTGGTTGGTCGCCGGTGCTGCTGGACACACAGTAACAGTTCAAATGAATGAAAGTCTGCACAGCAGCATTGATCCTCCTATAAGTGTATATATTTTACTAGGGGGTGTCCCGATCACATTGTTTTTGCTCACGACCCGATTCCGATCATTCGATTTTGAGTCTCTCCCAATCCGATATTTATATTCTAAGCCATCACAATAGTACAATATCCAAAATCCACAGACGATATCCAGTCTAACACGGATGTCCCGATCACGTTGTTTTGCTCCTGATCCGATTCCGATCATTTGAAAATGACTCGATCGGCCCCCGATTTCCAATCATGTGATCGGATCGGGACAACCCTAGTTTTTACTTTGAAACACAGAAACGTGGTACAGGATCCACACGTTGTACCATCTGGCTGAAAAAGGAAAAAAAAACGCACAAACTAGCACATTCAAACACTCCCATCATGTACAGTAGCTGTACCAACGCACCAGCTAACTAATACATTGATAAAATGATGGTTTCAGTACATAACTATCTCACAGATCCACTGGTTAAGGTCACTACATGATCTGTCGTTCCATCCTCTACGATTACCCCATTTTTGAAACTCAACACAGTCTTCTTCTCCATCACCAGCCGGTTCTTTGTTATCAGGCTGACCAGTGTACCA
This sequence comes from Electrona antarctica, assembly GCF_951216825.1. Lineage (NCBI taxonomy): Eukaryota > Metazoa > Chordata > Actinopteri > Myctophiformes > Myctophidae > Electrona > Electrona antarctica. Next base: position 51,927,052 of record NC_136789.1, on the reverse strand, counting down.
GAACATGGAGAAAAATGGGAACATTTAAATAGTAAATGGTGCATTAATATAGCTTTACATAGATAAAGCTATATCTATATAGTGCACGCACGCACGCACGCACGCACGCACGCACGCACGCACGCACGCACATCCATATACCTTTAAATAGATGTGCATTATATTCACCCATTCACTCACACACACATTCATACACTGATGGCACTTTTCAACCATTCATTACAACATCTTTATAATGATGGGTTTTCAGTCTAAATATGTTGTCTTTAATCATTCATTACCTCATGATATTCCTCAGTGAAAGTGTGGTAGGATAACATTTAACTACTAGTGTACGTGTGTAGTTGACCGGGCTCTATCCTTGGCCTGCTCATTTTTACCTTCTGTTAAGCCCAAAAAAGTGACACTATAGGGTTCATGTGGTTAATACGAGAAAAATGTAGCAAGGAGGAAATGTTCTTAAAATGTTTGTTGAAATGAATAAGAGAAGAATGAAGGTAAAATGAAGATAAGTCTTACGTTGGTCTGGTGAGAGGTGTTCCATCCACCCACTTGAATAGTCCTTCTGTCTCTCTGTCGGTCAAACCCAGCCACACTCTCTGGTTTATAGCTTTAACAAAGTCCTGGACACAAAATCAGCCCGTTACTGTAGTACAAACGGTGCAATAGATTTGTGTCTCCATATATGGTTATACCCCCCCCCCCCCACACACACACACACACACACACACTATACCTGTTCTTCTTTGGTCCTCATGATCATCAGGTCTGATTGGTTGTCTATACACCACCGTCTACTCTCCTCCCAGGTTTTCCTCTCAGTAGAGATGAAGTAACAACCATAGACAGATTTCTGCCATCCAGGTAATTCTAACAACAAATAAACATACAGTAGCCACTGTTCTTTAATCTGCTCAGATGAATGGCAAATGATGAACAACATGATGTATAATACGAAGAGAGTGATGTCTCACTGACCACAGAGTCTCGTCTTCAGGACATATCGCTCTTCGTATATCTTGGTATATCTGCTCTGCAATTCATCCAAACTGCTCTGACAAAGCTTGACTTTGTCTTGAGTCGCGTTGGCACATCTGGTGTGTAACTCATCCAACCTGGTCTCAAACGTGACTTTCTGTTCAGTCAGGTTCTGTCTGGTCTGTAACTGTAACTGGTCTAGCTGTTTGACCAGGTTGTTGTCTGTGAGAAGGAGAATCAACAAACGAGTTAGCTTTAACTATGTTAAAGAGCAGAACTGCAAGCTTAACGTGTTGCATCACGATGCATTGCGAGTAGGGATAGGGATACGAGGCATTCTTTCTGAGCCGTAAACGGGGAAGTGAACGGCAGCGCGCATGCACGAACAGCAAGGAGTATGGTGCAGAAGGAGAGGCCAATCCCCCAAAAAAAGAAAAAAATCTGAATATTTTTCTTTCGTTTGATATCAATGAAAATGCGCTAGGACGTGTGTACACGTCCTCGCAATCCATCGGTTGGATTAGCTAGGACCTAAATGGGTTAATAGTTAATTGATACGTTTTGATAAGCGCATCGATTGATTAACCGGTTAGTTGATAAGCAGCGTTTAAAAATGTTTGGTGAATCCTAATTTCCCTCAATGTCTGACATAAACATCTACACTTTGCTGATATACAGAAAGAATACAAAAGGCATATTATATTCCTTAATCAAATAGTTATTTGACCATTTGCGATACAGAGCCAGGCAATGGGCATCTTTGTATGAGAAATAGAATCAAATGAAAAGTGCTGTCTTGTCTGTCACATCACACGCAAAAGCAGAGACGTTTCGATTCATTTGATTAGTTATTAACTGTTAGGTTTAACCGACTAATTTCTTAACGGTGATTGATCGATTAACGGTGAAGTATTAACATCCCATATTGCACCCAATTGCACCACGTCCGGTCCACAAAACACGCACAGGCGGGTAAAAGCACGGCCCTTTGCCTCCTTAGCCTGTCAGCTCCACACACCTCACACCAATCTGCCTGCCCCAAAATAGAGCCCAATGCATTTCAATAAACAGACATCAACACTATTTCTGACACAAATCTAACATGTAAAGATTATGTTTATATGTTTATAGAATGACACTCACTGTGTACGCCCAGGCCAATGATGCCAGCCGACAGGAGAAGACACATCAGCCCCAGACACACTGCAGCAGCTCTGTAGACATTCTTCTTTGACTCACCAGAGTCTAAAACAAACAAAATAACCATAAAATGAAGGTGTACGTATTCTTTCAAAGATTTAATTTGTTTTTTACATTACTCAAGGCAGATCATAATGAATTGTGTGGCTGCGCATGTTCGATTAGGAACAAACAGCCAATAAAGTCATGATAATTACATGAACTCTATTCGGTTTGATTGATTTATTTCAGTCAGAATGATGCATTCCTTCAGTAAAATAAACCCCACTGATTTATGAAGCAAACATTAACTGCAGCACAACTTGTGCTGCACAAGTCTAGTGACTTTGCAAACACATACTGGCCCATACAGCACTTAATAAGATCATTTTTACACGACTAGGGCACTGCCGTCACTGCATCTGAATTAGAGTTAGAGCCACTTCTCCAGACACTAAACAACTGCTCTGGCATAAGCTAGGTTCCATCACAATAACCATTTTATTAACTCAATTTGTATATATTTTCATGTTTTTACCTCCATGCTGTGCTGTGTTCCTTTGTACCCTGGTCCCAGGGTTAGGATGAGTTAGGGTCTGATATATGTCGTTTGTCGGGCCTGGTCTGGCGTACACGTCCTCGGCAGGGCCGTGCAGAGAGCACTAGGGGGGCAGGGGCTCAAACTCCAAAAAAGGGCACATGTGTGGGCGCGAGCAGCGCGCGCCGATTTTTGGGGGTGGTCTTTTTGTGGAGTCCTTCCCTTGTGCCATTTCATGTCATTGGACAGTAAAATAAGCAATATGTTCTCATTAGTCTGAAACTAAAACTGACTGATGGCAGATTAAAAGATAATTCATTACGATAGTGGCATTTATCATTACTTGTCAAATGTTCGTCTTGAAGGGCCAATGGCACTTATTGCCCCCCCACACAAGCCCTTATTGGCCCCCCACACAAGCCCTTATTGGTCCCCCACACAAGCCCGTATTGGCCTCCCACACAAGCCCTTATTGGTCCCCTACACAAGCCCTTATTGGTCCCCCACACAAGCCCTTATTGGTCCCCCACACAAGCCCTTATTTTCCCCCCACACAAGCCCTTATTTGCCCCCCACACAAGCCCGTATTGGCCTCCCACACAAGCCCTTATTTGCCCCCCACACAAGCCCTTATTTGCCCCCCACACAAGCCCTTATTGGTCCCCCACACAAGCCCTTATTTTCCCCCCACAAGCCCTTATTGGCCCCCACATAAGCTCGTATTGCCCCCCCCCCCCCACACACACACATCTCCTTATGTGGCAAAAAAAAAGGGCACTTTCTGCAAAAGGGCAGGTGCTCAAGCCCCCCAAGCCCCCCCCCCCCCCCCCCCCCCCCCCCCCCCTCTGCACGTGCCTGGTCCTCGGCCATTTCAGTTAATCTTCAAACTACACTCACATACTAATGGTCAGCGGAAGAAGTCACACAACAGAGAGAATAGTAAAGTAATTTCCTGCCAGCCTCTTGTTTGGTAAATATGTTGAAAGCAGCAAATGTCACAGGAAATGTCCACCTCTGTGCTGTGGTGTCTATTGTGCAAGTGCATTTCCTCAGCTACAGTGACATTTTACTGCATGTCTTGGTTCATGTTCTTACAGGTTGTATATGGCGTTTAGGCCTCATCGTAAAGATGGTAGATGTTGTTCCACTCTGGAAGTGAAAAGCTACCCAGAATTACTAGTGCAGAAGCTTAGGGAGAGGCGGGCGAGTGCCGAGTGGTTGATCATTGTTTTTACAGAAAAGTTCAACTTTTGTTGAGGACACAGGTTGATACAGTTTTGTCAGGATATACAGGGCCAATGCTGGCAGACCGTCCACATCGTGGCTAAATGGTAAAATTGTAAATGTCGTATTTATATTGCGCCCATATCCAAGGCGCTTTACGTAGACCCATTCACACACATTCATACACCTTTACATAGACTGTGCATTACATTCACCCATTCACACACATTCATACACCGATGCACGAGGAAACCATGCTCGGCACCAACCTGCACATCAGGAGCAAATAGGGGTTCAGAGTCTTGCTCAAGGACACTTCGACACTAACTCTGGGGGAGCCCGGGTTTGAACTGGGAACCCATCCTCTACCCCTGAGCATGCAGCCCACGGCTGATAGTCTAGTCTGATATCAAAGTCCATTTATAGTCAATTTCAGCACAGTGTGTGATGTTGGTATAGATAACAACTCATTAGAATGCAATGCAATAAGTGTGAAATGAATTAGACCACTGGTCTTCAACAGGGATCCGGGACCCTATAGGGGTCCTCAGAGTTCCTAGAGGAATCTGCCAAATCTTTTTGTGATAGGATTTTCTTTTTACATTAACCACTTGAAAACTAGCATCACTATTCTGACACAACACCTCGCTTGTGAGCTTGTAGATCGGCTGTTTTCAGCAAATATATTTTGTTTAGAGGGAAATGAGGAAGGGGGCCTAGTATAGAGCTAGTAAGTATAATGGGGTTTAACACAATCCTCGCCGAAAAACGTAACCTACGTTAATTGATTACTCTGGGCAAGCGCCAATTCACGTAAATTACGTTCATTCAGTTGTATGATTGTTTGATCCGATCTAGTCTAAAGGCTACTCACATTAGCTTCGGATGGCTATCTGTTGTTAGCCATAACACTGGACTGCGGCATCTTGATCTGCGTGTACACCCACATGCGCACGCTCTCAGTGCTTTTATCTCCAATTCCCTGTCCCAGGCGCAGGGCCTAAAGTCCTCAGGATTTCATAGGGGTCATTTAATGAGATCAGTGCAGATTTGCAAAAAATCATTTTCAGTCTTGGGATTTTTTTTGGGCTTTAAACCCTGCCCAGGCGGCATTTCCAGTCAAAACAACGCTTATTGCACGGAGCATAGCGGTCGCTGTATTATGGCGCCGGCCATTGGAACCGAAATGGAAATGTAGAGATGTTGGTATCCAAAAACATACGGTTGTGAGTGCATGTGAGTCAGTGTTGTTATGAGGCTTGGAGTGTCCAGCGACCCGTGGCAAAATTCGATAGGCAACGAATGATGGTATATAATCAAATGCAACCACGCATGCGCAGTAAAGCAACCACGCATTCAGTTTGTTCATTTGGAAAAAGGGCTTTGTGATGCCCTGCATAACATGATGGTCGATGTCTGTGTGCAAAATGCAGATGAACTGTGCAAGTGAGGGGGAGCAGCGGGGGCTATAGGGCATACAGAGAAACACACACACAGACAGATATTTCTTCATTTATTCGTTTATTTATATATTTTCATCAGAAGAATAAACAACTGTGGTTACAATTCGAGCATGCCTGTGATTCATCACACCTATTACTCTCTCTCTCTCTCTCTCGATTGACACAATGTGTGCTGTGCTGCTCAGCTCAATTCTGAAGCAAAGAGCTTTTGCACAGAAATAGTTAGCAAACAGTATAGTAGCAAAAAGTGTGTTTTGAAGAACAAGTTTCTCTTAAGCCGAAACCACACCAGTTGCAACTCCTTGCAACAAAACTGTTTTAAGGTCAACCACACCAATGATGGAGTTGCAACTGGTGTCATTTGGGCTTTATAGAGCTCTAAGGGTGCACTCACACGGTTAATGCAATTCTCTGTGCTCGTTGGATCAATGCTGTGTTGTGTCATGGCCGCCCAATGTATTTCCAATGGAGGTCACATGGTTTGACACAACACAGCTGAAAGCCATACAACAGACCCCTCCCCCTATGTTGTGTCAAACCATGTGACCTCCATTGGAAATGAATTGGGCAGCCATGATACTACACAGCATTGATCCAACGAGCACGAGAATTGCATTAAAGGTGTGAGCTCAGCCTAAGCCCAAGTCAGCAGCTTTACTATCTCTGAACAGCGAGCTGAATGTGTCTCTCTCTCTGTCTCTCTCTCTCTCTCTCTCTCTCTCTCTCTCTCTCTCTCTCTCTCTCTCTCTCTCTCTCTGTGTCTCTGTCTCTCTCTCTCTGTCTCTCTCTCTCTGTCTCTCTCTCTCTCTCTCTCTCTCTCTCTCTCTCTCTCTCTCTCTCTAACTCTCTCTCTGTGTCTCTGTCGCTCGTGTGTGTGTGGGGGGGGGGATGACATCAGGGATGGAGCACGTGACATCATCAGGGATCTCCATCCCTATTTGACAGCATTCGCTTGAAAGAATTTGACTGCATAAATGATCTTTATGGCTGTATTTAAAGTATTTTTCAAAAGGTTACATCTAACTCCAGATACTTTCGATACTTAAGAAACTCATAGAATGTAAGCTGCTTTAAGACTATAGTTGTTATGGCATAGATGCCATGCTATTTTGTCACTTAAATGCACACAATGACAACTTATATAGTGATGTATGTGACAGGAACAGTGACTGGGCAGTGTGTGTGTGACAATGTTCACAGTTTTAAAGCTACAATCTATATTGTATACTATAAAAGTGCTCCTTCAGAAGTGGGTTTCACACATCTGGTTGGTCGCTGGTGCTGCTGGACACACAGTAACAGTTCAAATGAATGAAAGTCTGCACAGCAGCATTGATCCTCCTATAAGTGTATATATTTTACTAGGGGGTGTCCCGATCACATTGTTTTCGCTCCCGACCCGATTCCGATCATTCGATTTTGAGTCTCTCCCAATCCGATATTTATATTCTAAGCCATCATAATAGTACAATATCCAAAATCCACAGACGATATCCAGTCTAACACGGATGTCCCGATCACGTTGTTTTGCTCCTGATCCGATTTCCGATCATTTGAAAATGACTCGATTTCCAATCATGTGATCGGATCGGGACAACCCTAGTTTTTACTTTGAAACACAGAAACGTGGTACAGGATTCACACGTTGTACCACCTGGCTGTACCACAAGTAAAAACACCTTTAGTGAGGAATGCTGCTGTGCAGACAAACTAAAGAAAACGCACAAAGTAGCACATTCAAACACTCCCATCATGTACAGTAGCTGTACCAACACACCAGCTAACTCAGGGGTTCTCAACCCGTGGGTCGCGACCCCTCGGGGGGTCGCCAAATTATTTTGGGGGGGTCCCCAAATAATACAAAAAAAAAATGGCAACTGAATGGCTGGAAAATGAGAATTAAGAGTTTACAAAGTACGTGGTGCATGCATACACTTTCCTTATCTGTTTTCAGTATTCATTTATGATACATTTTCTCGATTTATTAAGGTTATTTTTGCAGTCAGTTTGTATTGGTGGTAGGGAGGGGGGCGGGGCGGGGGTCGCGAGACATGGCCAAAGCATTTCCGGGGGTCCCCAGCCAAAAAGGTTGAGAACCCCTGAGCTAACTAATACATGGGTAAAATTATGCTTTCAGTAGATAACTATCTCACAGATCCACTGGTTAGGGTCACTACATGCTCTGTCGTTCCATCCTCTACGATTAGCCCAAATTACCAACTCAACACAGTCTTCTTCTCCACCACCAGCCAGTCCTTTGTTATTAGGCTGACCAGTGTTCCAGAACCTGGAGCAAAATGGGAACATTTAAATGGTAACTGGTGCATTTATATAGCGCTTTACATAGATTGTGCATTACATTCACGCACGCACGCACGCACGCACGCACGCACGCACGCACGCACTTGGGCATGCGGTTTAACGTGCGCTGCTCCCATGCTTGCGGTTTGGGTTAGGTCAGGGTTTGAGGTAGGTTATCGTTCTAATGACAGTCGGACCAATAGTATGTCTAAACTGAAGCCTGTACCCGTTAATACCATTTAGAAAAATGTAGCAAGGAGGAAATACGTGAAATGTTCTTAAAATGTTTGTTGAAATGAATAAGAGAAGAATGAAGGTAAAATGAAGATAAGTCTTACGTTGGTTCGGTGAGAGGTGTTCCATCCACCCACTTGAATAGTCCTTCTGTCTCTCTGTCGGTCAAACCCAGCCACACTCTCTTGTTTACACCTTTAACAAAGTCCTGGACACAAAATCAGCCCGTTACTGTAGCACACACACACACACACACACACACACACACACACACACACACACACACACACACACACACACACACACACACACACACACACACACACACACACAATATACCTGTTCTTCTTTGGTCTTTATGGCCATCAGGTCTGAATGTCTGTCTCTGCAGTATTGTCTGCTCTCCTCCCAGGTTTTCCTCTCAGTAGAGATGAAGTAACAACCATAGACAGATTTCTTCCATCCAGGAAATTCTAACAACATTATAAACATAGCCACTGTTCTTTAATCTGCTCAGATTAATGACAAACAACATAATAACGGTGAATAAAATCAGTGATGTCTCACTGACCACAGAGTCTCCTCTTCAGGACATATCGCTCTTCAGTTAGATTGGTGTATCTGCTCTGTAATTCATCCCAACTGGTCTGAAGCTTGGCGTTCTGTTCAGTCGCGTTGGTATATCTGGTCTGTAACTCATCCAACCTGGTCTGTAACTGGTGTTGGACCAGGTTGTTGTCTGCATGCGAGAAGGAGAATCAACAAACTGATTAGCTTTACAGAACACTATAGTTCTTATAGTATAACTCTTAATTTGACAAAAGACCCTATTTTGGGAAAAGGCCATGACATGCAGTCAACAGCATGGGGGGTGCCAGGGTGGGCAGTTGGTGACAGACAGCCATTCTGGTGAAGTACTGAATATCTCATCAGTGAGTGTGTTGCAGGTTGATTCACATTCATGACTGCAATCAAATCATCGCTTTTCATTACATTTAAGGGCAGTGCGACCTAAGATCGCCATCTTCGGACCAAACAGCTGTCCCTGTTCAAATGTTGACACCATGTGCCACGCCCCCTACTGCACCTCTCCTCCCCAAAACACCAAACACAGGTGGGAGAAAACACGGCACTTTGCTTGTCAACTGCACATTGTGCAGATTTGCCTGCCGCAAACTATTGCCCCATTGAATTTAAGCAACAGACATCGACACTAATTCTGACTCAAATCTGAAATCTATGTAATCAATGTAAAGATATGTATATATTATCTTTATAGAATGATACTCACTGTGTAGGACCAGGCCAATGATGACAGCCGATTGGAGAAGACACATCAGCCCCAGACACACTGCAGCAGCTCTGGAACGATTGTTCTTTGACTCACCAGAGTCTGGAAAACACAAGATAAACCTATGAGTTTAGTGTCTTTTTCATTCTAAAAATATGTGGTTGCTATGGTGTAAGACGTGGTGGCTAGGGCATAGTAGTAGGCTGTTGATGGGGTGTTGCTAGGTTAAACTAGGTGGTTTCAAGAGTGTACCATGCAGGCAGTTGCTAATGTGAAACAGGTTGCTATAGTAAAGTACTTGGTTGCGAGGTGTACTCGTGAAGGGCTGTAGTATTTTTTTATTTTAATGTACTATAAAAGCTATTATAATATAAGCTTTCATATTAACTTGGAGTAAAAAGCATAGCAGCATAATTTGTCATTCGAGTGGGTTTGGAACGTTCAAATAAATGGTCATAACAATAAAGATAACTATAAATCTCTCTAAATGATTAACATTTTGCAGGAATCCGTGAAAACACCTGAAAATCTAGATAATCTAGTCGTAAGTATTAACTAGTAAATATAGTCTTAGAGAAGATGAGGGTCTAATGAGGACATGGCACCCTGCATGGATCTCATACTACATGTGGCCAGTCTATGACGTCACACCACATCACACAAATCTCTCCCTTAATATGGGACGGAACCTCCAACAGAACTTGGCCATGCTACAGACAGACAGACAGACAGACAGACAGACAGACAGGCGCCGACCAAGGATGCACATAAAGTTAGCACAAGTGACAAAATCACAACATCACCTGCAGCAGCACTCACTCACACTATGGAAAGTTCATGCATTGGCCTGTTGCTCATGCATGTGGTGTGGTTGTTGCCCCGGGCCGTGCCAAATAATACAACCCAAGGATTTGAAGTGGATTTGAAGTGGAGTGAGGTGGATTTGTATTTATAAGTATGGTTTTATATTAGTATTTGGTTTTATAAGTATTTCTGAACTGTGGCGTGCACCCGGTAAAACACTGTTATTATTTTAGTTTTTTTTTCTTCTCCCCAGTCGCATTTGCTTTGCACTACTTTGAACCAGGAGTATGATGATGATTCTTCCCTTTTTTTGAGTGGTGTAAACCACTCCTACAACTGGCTTTGTTAGTCTGTGCGCAAAAAATGAGCATGGTTGCTACGGTCACCCAGTTCACCCGGGTGTGATTTCATTACGTCAGAGCTGATTTCATTACGTCAGAGCTGATGAGGCTATATAATACCTTACACCACTCAGTTCACACGGGTGTGATTTTTTTAAATGCAGAGCACCCAACTTGTGATTTTTTTGAGTGGTGTAAACCACTCCTACAACTGGCTTTTGTGTGCAGAAAAAAATGAGCATGGTTGCTATGTTCAAAATAATTTCTGACGTAATTAAATCACACCCGGGTGAACTGGATGACCGTAGCAACCATGCTCATTTTTTTCTGCACAAAAAAAGCCAGTTGTGAAATCACATCCGGGTGTGATTTCATTACGTCAGACATTACGTCAGACCACAGCTGATCATGCTATATAAAACCTTACACCACTCAGTTCACACGGGTGTGATTTTTTTTTATCTGTCATATTAATAATCAAATTCTACTACTGTATACTGTAGCCAGGTGAGGGGATATCAGTAATAGTGCAATTATGTGTAGTTGTGGACCCGCTGGAACCCCTTCAAAGAACTCTACAGGTCCCCAGACCACACTTTGAGAACCACTGATATAGACTATATCATCATCATCATCATATCATCATACTATAATTAACCAAATGTCTGTGTGTGTCAGAAACACTTCCGTAGCTCCTCACCATGTTCACTCCCATTTTTCACACAGGCATTGACCATAATAATATGGAGGTCTTAACGAAGCCCTTTTTTCAACGTCCCAGAGTACGCCCACTCCTCCAGACACCACTACACCACTGCCCTTGTTGTCTAGAAGTGTCGGTTAACCATCATGGCTTCCTCTTTCTTAGTATGCTTTACCTCCTCCATGCTGCTGCTGTGGTGCTGTGCTCCGCGGCACGGCATCCTGCTGTGTCCCAGAGCCAGGGTGGAGGTCATCCTTCTGTGTCCCAGAGCCAGGGTGGAGGTCATCCTTCTGTGTCCCAGAGCCAGGGTGGAGGTCATCCGCAGTCATGTAGATGTCCACTTCCCTCTCCTCCCTCTCCCCCCTGGTGTTGCCATACACGTGCTCGTCCTCAGAGTCAGACATATCTACTGCATCAGACTACACTCGTACACTCGCACAACTTGTTGGTAAAACAGAAGTCATAAAAAAGAGGAACATATGCATAGCGAGGTCATTTCCTGGCTCCTGCCAACCTTTCTTTTGTTAAATGCATTGCAGCCTATAACATTAACAGCCAATGTCACATCGCGAGTATGTCTTCCACACCCACCTCTCTCTCTGCTGCGGTGTGTATTTCCTCAGCGACAGCCATCATTAGGACAGACTGTGAACGATGACTATATGGGCCCTATTGTGACTCTGCAACTTTATGGATGGCAGGTGTTTCTTCCTTCTGTTGCAGGTTGTAGGACAGGGGTAGGCAACTAAGTTGTTGTCCTCGGGACAATATTTCTTAATTTGGGGGGTGTGGAGTTGTGGACTGTGGCGCGAAAATATTTGGCCTTTTTTAGGTCAAATTAGAGTCTCTCAATTAAAATATCTCAATTTAAAGTGTGTGTGTGTGTGTGTGTGTGTGTGTGTGTGTGTGTGTGTGTGTGTGTGTGTGTGTGTGTGTGTGTGTGTGTGTGTGTGTGTGTGTGTGTGTGTGTGTGTGTGTGTGTGTGTGTGTGTGTGTGTGTGTGTGTGTGTGTGTGTGTGTGTGTGTGTGTGTGTGTGTGTGTGCGCGCATTTGTGTGGCCTTAAAAGGCACTCTAGAAATGTAGACCATTTTATCTGCAATAATGTTGTTTCACCGCTCTGTATTTTTTGAGTGGTGTAAACCACTCCTACAACTGGCTTTGTTAGTGCAGAAAAAATGAGCATGGTTGCTATGTTCACCCTGTTCACCCGGGTGTGATTTCATTACATAACAAAGCCAGTTGTTAGTCTGTGCAGAAAAAATGAGCATGGTTGCTATGTTCACCCTGTTCACCCGGGTGTGATTTCATTACATCAGACATGATTTCATTACGTCAGACAGGCTATATAAGACCTTACACCACTCAGTTCACACGGGTGTGATTTTTTATTTTGTCACAGTTTCTTTTTCTTTCTTTTTCCTTCCAGAAACCAACACCACTGACCAGACCACACTACACACAGCCTGTTGTACCAGTTGAGCTAATACAAGCTCCAAACTTACCACTGGTAGATACAAAATCACACCTGTGTGAAGTGAGGGGCGCTTATCATCTTACAACATCAAAGAGGCTATGATTAGGTGATGTAATGATGTAAAACTGACAAAACAATCATTAAATTCTCTTTATTGTTAATGGTGTTTTCTAAAACAATCATTGAACTAAAAACAAACATTAAACCTGTATATAGGAGGGGCTAGCGCCCCTCAAAAATATATAGCAAAAATAGGTGTTTATATATGTAAGCAATTCAAAATGTGTCCAAATTAACTAACTCGAAGCTGGCGCTTTGACATGGGTGGTCAGATCAACATATGGAATGAATTCTGTACTATGGAGCGTGTCTTGAGTGTACAGGGTTTGATGAGGTCAGATCAACATACGGAATGTCAGAACAGGTCAGCTCCATATATGGAGATCTAAAGGTGGCAGCGGGAGCAGTGTCTTGAGTGTACAGGGTTTGATGAGGGCCTAGGTAGGGCCGGGCCTTAATTTCCGGGCCTGTTGAGAACTCTAGTTTTCGACGGCTGCCGGGCGGCTGCACTTATAACTTTGGGGCAGGCCCGTCTAGAGTTTAAATGGACAGGTATGAGTCAAAAGGGAGACATCGAAGAGGAAGGATGGATGAGGAAGGATCAACATATGGAATGTCAGAACAGGTTAGATCCATATATGGAGATCTATGGGAGTTGCTGGCCAATATTGATGACATCAGGGATCTCCATATATGGACATTCCCATATATGGGCTTAATATTGATGACATCAGGGATCTCCATCCCTGATGATGTCACGTGATGTCATGAGGCGTGACAGACCAACCGACCAACCAACTGACGGGAATGCACGTTTTCATAGTAAATGCGACTCTGCAGTCGCAATAAATGCTAATCATAGCACAAAGCCTATATATCTCTACCTAATAACACTATTGCTATTAATCATATCTTGCTATAAAGACTTTAATATTTCTCGGTTGTTGATCACCAGCAAATGAATTGTAAGGTTAGAGTAGACACTGATGCATCACTGCTCTGTGTGTCTGCAAACATATTTAATAATTCGCCTCATTTCATACTAATTCAGTGCATGGGGTCAGGGGGCCCCCAGGGGTTCTTGAGGGGGCCCCCAGGGGTTCTTGAAGGGGTCCCCAGGGGACCCTTGAGGAGGCCCCCAGGGGGTCCCCAGAAAAATGTGTCCCCGCACACTACTTTCTCATAGAATTCTCATAATAATGATCTTCCTCTTGGAGCTCAATGTTGTCACAATGCTCAGCCCCGGCCATGGACTGTCCTGACCCTAGACAGCACTGTTACTGTACATGAATCACATTATGAGTGACAGCTCACAAGCTCTGTACCAATATAAATACTCCTCCTCTCTGCACACGCACACGCACGCGCACGGCACACGCACGCGCACGGCACACGCACCCCTCCTCTCCTCTACCCAACTCTGTGGTGTAACATCTTTCCTTCTAGTTCCTCATTCTCATGAATATCATTCAACCACACTGTGTATATTCTGCTAATAATTCTAATAATGATAATGTAATTAAACGTGACTCACACGTCCATTTGGAAATCAGTTAGCTGTTCGTTGCAATGAGGAAGTCTTCGATCATTACAGTATTTTCTAATTTGATCAGTTTACTGCCTTTTCTGTCATTGTCCAGCTCCTGCACCGGGCCTGCCAAACTAATGGACGGTGGGCCTCCCTTTTAGAAGAAATAACTTTTTTTCCCCTTTTTTATTGCAACCGAATTGCTGGAAAATGACAATTAAGAGTTTACATAGTACATAGTCCTTAATGGTTATATCTGGTTTCAGTATTTATTTATGTTTATTTGTGATGTATTTTCTCTGTTATTACGGTTATTTTAGCAGTCAATTTGTATTGGGGGTGGGGAGGGGGGCGGGGCGGGGGTCGCAAGACATGGCCAAAGCATTTCCGGGGGTCCCCAGCCAAAAACATTGAGAACCACCATCACAAAAAACATGCAGTAATTCTGGTCTATACTGCTGGAGGGGAAAGGAACTGGTTGGAATAACATTTTCCTTCCCCGCGCTACGTCCAACCGGGGACCCCCCCCCTTCTCATGGGGGGGGGGGGGGTCTCATCCATTTAAGGAAACATGAGGTCAGTCGTTGCTCTCCCCAGGTTGGCAGAGGGAGTGTAGCGCAGAGGATTACATTAGACAATTGACACTGGGTGAAAAAATGGGTTACAATTTCAAGTAAAACAAAGAGAAGCAGGTTGCACAGCAGCATGTGAGTGTTTTTACTATAAAACACAGAAACGTGGTTCAGGTGGAAACGTTGTATCACCTACAGGTTTTAATTTGTGGTCCACAAGTAAAAAACACTTTTAGTGAGCAATGCTGCTGTACAGACAAACTAAAGCAAACGCACAAACTACCACATGCAAACACTCCCATCATGTACAACATACCAGCAAACAAATGCATTGATAAAATGACGTTTTCAGTACATAACTATCTCACAGATCCACTGGTTATACTCAGTACATGCTCTGTCGTTCCATCCTTTATTCCATATCTCAACACAGTCTTCTTCTCGAGACGGTCCGTTGTTAGGCTCATTGTTCTTCCAGAACCTGGAGAAAAATAGGACATTTTAAATGGTAAATGTTGCATTTATATGGCGCCTTTATCCAAGGCACTTTACATAGATTGTGCATTACACACTCACCCATTTACACACGCATTCACATAGAGGTGGCGGAGGAAACCATGCAAGGCACCAACTTGCACATCAGGAGCAATTAGGGGTTCAGGGTCTTGCTCAAGGACACTTCAACACTAACTCTTTTAATTCATTACAACATCTTTATAACGATTGCTATACTTGCTCATTTTTTCCTTCTACACCACATGGTTAATACCATTTAGAAACATGTAGCAAGGAGGAAATATGTGGAATGTTCTTAAAATGTTTGTTGAAATGAACAAGAGAAGAATGAAGGTAAAATGAAGATTAGTCTTACGTTGGTGTGGTCAGTGGTGTTCCATCAACCCACACAAATCTTCCTTCTGTCTCTCTGTCGGTCAAACCCAGCCACACTCTCTGGTGTAAACTCTCAACCAAGTCCTGAACAGAAAAGAAGCTGGTTACTGAAGTATATGCTGTACAATAGATTGGTGTCTCCATGGTTATACTGCATGTCCTATGGCCAACACACACACACACACACACACACACACACACACGCGCACGCGCACACACACACACACACGCACACAGAGTATACCTGTTTTTCTTTGCTGTTTATGACCATCAGGTCTGATTGGTTGTCTATACACCACTGTCTGCTCTCCTCCCAGGTTTTCTCCTCAGTAGAGATGTAGTAACAACCACAGGCAGATTTCTGCCATCCAGGTAATTCTAACAACAAATAAACATCAACACATGTTCTTTAATTTGCTCAGATTAATGACAAATAATGAACAACATGATGTAACATTGAAGAAAATCAGTGATGTCTCACTGACCACAGAGTCTCCTCTTCAGGTCATATCGCTCTTCAGTCAGATTGTTATATCTGGTCTGACAGTTGGCAATTCATCCAAACTGGTCTCAAACGTGACTTTCTGTTCAGTCAGGTGTTTGACCAGGTTGATGTCTGCAAGAAGAAGGATCAACAAACGGATTAGCTTATGTAAAACTAATACATCTTTATTTGACAAAAGACCCATATTTATGCGGCGTGAAATGCAGTCAACAGCATGCAGAGGTGGGGTCTCTGGGGAGTGGTGACAGTCAGACGTTCTGTATTCTACAGACTGGAGAAGAGTGGAGTACCCGTGGTGAAGTAGCATTTCATTACATTTAAGGGCAGTGCATTCATTGCATTTGGCAAAATTGTATTTTGCCAAATGCAATGAGAATGCTCATTAGAAGAATGTATCCTTGTCCCGCAGATGCAACAATCACAAACTACAGTACGGGCGGCACCTCAAACAGATGCCAAGGCAGATGTTATCTGGCACTGGTCCTATGAGAAGCATTTATCAATGTAAAGCCCAGTTCATATAAACCTAATTCACCATTTGTCAGACTTCTGATTGGTGCCTGACTGATTAACCAGCAGGGTCTTTCTGCCGAGAATCAACAAACGAGTTAGCTTTATATGTTAAATAGCAGATCTGCAAGCTTAACGTGTTGCATCACGATGCATTGTGAGTAGGGTAATTGATAAGCTTATCGATTGATTAACCGGTTAGTTGATAAGCGGTGTTTAATCTTTTTTGGTGAATCCTAATTTCCCACAATGTCTAACATAAAAATCTACACTTTGCCTGATATACAGAAATAATACAAAAGGCATATTATATTCCTTAATCAAGTAGTTATTTGACCATTTGCGATACAGGGCCAGGCAATGGGCATCTTTGTATGAGAAATGGAATCAAATGAAAAGTTCACTGTCTTGTCTGTCACAACACACGCAAAAGCAGAGAAGTTTAACCGACTAATTTCTTAACGGTGATTGATCGATTAACGGTGAAGTATTAACATCCCATATTGCACCCAATTGCACCGTGTCCGGTCCACAAAACACGCACAGGCGGGTAAAAGCACGGCCCTTTGCCTCCTTAGCCTGTCGGCTCCACACACCTCACACCAATCTGCCTGCCCCAAAATAGAGCCCAATGCATTTCAATAAACAGACATCAACACTATTTCTGACACAAATCTAACATATGTTATAACATAAAGATATGTTTATATGTTTATAGAATGACACTCACTGTTTATGACCAGGCCAATGATGCTAGCCGATAGGAGAAGACACATCAGCCCCAGGGCCAGACACACTGCAGCAGCTCGGTAGACATTCTTCTTTGACTCACCAGTGTCTTAAAAAAAACAATAACAATTTTCAAAGTGTATTCCTTCAAAGATTTCTTTTTTTTTTTTACATCAAGGCAGATCATATGAATTGTGTGGCTGCACATGTTCCATTACTAGGAACAGCCAATAATGTCATGATAATTACATGAACTCTATTCGGTTTGATTGATTTATATATCAGTCAGAATGATGCATTCCTTCAGTAAAATAAACCCCACTGTGTCTTCAGTGTGGGATTTATGAGGCTAACATTAACTGCAGCGCAAGTCTAGTGACTTTGCAAACACATACTGGCCCATACAGCACTTAATAAGATAATTTGTACACGACTAGGGCACTGTTGCTATCTGAATTCGAGTATAGCCACTTCTCTAGACACCACTAAACCACTAAACCACTGGCATAAGTGGCTAGGTTCCATCACAATAACCATTTTATTAATTCAATTTGTATATATTTTCATGTTTTTACCTCCATGCTGTGCTGTGTTCCTTTGTACCCTGGTCCCAGGGTTAGGACGAGTTAGTGTCTGATATATGTCGTTTGTCGGGCCTGGTCTGGTGTACACGTCCTCGGCCATTTCAGTTCTTCTTCAAACTACACTTGCATACTAATGGTCAGCGGAAGAAGTCACACAACAGACAGAATAGTAAAGTAATTTCCTGCCAGCCTCTTGTTTGGTAAATATGTTTAAAACAGCAAATGTCACAGGAAATGTCCACCTCTGTGCTGTGGTGTCTATTGTGCAAGTGCATTTCCTCAGCTACAGTGACATTTTACTGCATGTCTTGGTTCATGTTCTTACAGGTTGTATATGGCGTTTGTTTAGGCCTCATCGTAAAGATGGTAGATGTTGTTCCACTCTGGAGGGATGTCCATGAATGAAAGCTATACCCAGAACTAGTTCAGAAGCTTAGGGAGAGACGGGCGAGTGGTAGATCATTGTTGTCAGGATATGCAGGACCATGGTGGCAGACCCATCCACATCATGGCTGAGAATCTACTGACTCTGGTCTGATATTAATGACCATTTTCAGTCAATTTCAGCACAGTGTGATGTTGGTATAGATAACAAGTTAACACTAGAATACTCTGCAATAACTGTGAGATTAGACCACTGTTTCCCAAAGAGTGGGACTCGGGACCCATTTGTGGGCCACCAACACATTTGTATGGGTTAAAGGGGAACATGCAGTGAGTTTAGTTTCTCACAGGCAAATATCAACCACAATGACTAGACCCCCCCCCACACACACACACACACACACACACACACACACACACACACACACACACTTACACTTGTTTTAAAACTTTATTGACCATTAAATCTATATAAATTGGAAATTTGTCTTTGGCACACTGGCAATAAAACATTACATAAAATACACAGATGCATTAAAATACTATATAAAAAAATGCATTCACATAAACACAGCAACAGGGATCATGAACAGTGGGGATTAGGTGAACTATCTAAAGATTTTGATTATTTATTTATTCCCGTGTCCTGCACACAAAGGGCTCATTTTCGTCAGCGCTAAACCCCCTATCCCTAAACTTCTTTGCCTTTTTTTACTATTTTGCAAAACATTTTTGAATAGTTATAATGGCCAGTCTACAAGCTCACAACGTGTCAATGTAGATTGGCTAGTTGAACTATTCAAAAATGTTTTTCAAAATAGTAAAAAAGGCAAAGAAGTTTAGGGATAAGGGGTTTAGCGGTGACGAAAATGGATCCCAAAGTGCCCAACCCTCATGGGTTTATAAGACACCGTTTTACATTTGCATTTACAGCACGTTTACATTCATAACACATTGAATTACAGCCCAGAGTTATACAGAGTATTCTATCTCCATTCTTTCCACAATCATCTAACTCAAGGAAATCCCCACAGATAGAAGACATTTTGTTAAGAAATACTATATTTAGGTCAATAAAACTAAAAGTGGACCTCGTTTTCAATTTCCCCAAGTTCACAGAACAAGCAGTATCTCTCTTCTTCTGGAGTGCATTAAACCTGCCAGTCTCCAGTGCTAATATTGTTCCTGATCATATTTGTGCACAGAGAGATCATTGTCTTTTGTTTAAATTATACTTCACATAAGGGTCTACAGTGTATCTTTCCTTTATGAGACAGTACGTCCGCCACTTAGGTTTATACCATATATCAGGGGTTTTCAACTGACCACCACCCTGACTAAGAATCAACCTGGGGACCACCACTGTTGTGTTGGGTGGGGGGGGGGGGGGGGGGGGGGGGTATGAGCGTGGTGTGCGGGGGAATAGCTTGAAATTAATTATTGACTGTTAAGGGCTTCATTTAAGTTGTTCATTTGAGGTGAATTAAATCAAAGCCCTTAACAGTCATTATTTAACTGACGTGCTAGTGGTCCGGAGATCAAAGAAGATTGAGAACCACTGATCTCTTCCTTTGCCATGTTCTGTTCTCTTAACCTTCCCTACACTCATGCAGCAGATGATGGTGATTGCATGATTATATTGGCACGTTTGCTAATAATGGTGACTCAACCAGTCAATCCGCGGTAGGCCTGCACTTTCCCTTGAAATTCTAATTCCCTTTTCTGTAGAAGTTATTGATATCCGACTTCCCAGTAACTGACAACATTGATGTGTCATCACTCATCAATACTGTACAGTACACCACCAGGTCATTTAGTGCACCAACTAGTGGTCGATAAAAACACATCTTCAATTTCCTACATTACTAAACGCATGGCCGGGACCACATGCAATACCTTCATGGACCACCAGTTTGATGAGATTTAACCTGAATAGAGCCTCATATTTAATTGTTATTGTTGGATAAGATTTTGTCCACAATTCCATGCTTTATTAATGTGGTGCCATTAGGAGAGACAACAGGCTAGCGTTGATCAAAATGACATTCCTTCAACATTCTCTTATTGTGTAGACTTCTTGTAAATGAAGTAATGCAGATGTATAGCAATAATTTGAAAAATGAAGTAAAAAAGTTAAAAAGAAAAGAAGCAGGTTGCACCCATCCGGTTGGTCGCTGGTGCTGCTGGACACACAGTAACAGTTGAAACTAGAAAAAGTGCCCTTCTGGGCACAGGTCTCCACCAGGAGGATAGGACTGTGTGAGATGTTTGGCAAAATGTTTAGGAGTAATATAAACATGTTTGCCTTTGATGGCAATTGGATGATTTGAGGCATTTTGTTCCAAAAATGTGTTTTGCAAAAATCAACCTGTTGGTGGCGCTATAACAGGCCAATGTGAAAAGGGTGGGATATATTCCTCAGCCTAGTAAGAAATTGTGTGAAAGATTTCACGTAAATTGCATGCTGCGTTCATGATTTGAGGCTTTTGTTCAAAACGGGGCAATCTTGCAAACTGTGAAAGCCAATTATAGCCAATTAGGATGGAATATGAAATATCGGACAGATCCGAATTGAGCACATGACCATAGAGATGCTGTGTAACGATTTGTGAGATTTTTGGACAGAATCTGGAGGAGTAATATCAAAAAATGTGTTTTACAAAAGTCGGCCTCCTGGTGGCGCTATAAAAGGCAGATGCGGAAAATGCAGGTCAAAGGTTTGTCCTTGGCCTCTAGGGAGTGTGCATGCAACGTTTCACGCAGATCGGTGCAGTTTTAGGTAAAAAATGTGAAAAGCTGCCTCATGGTGGCGCTATAACAGGCCGTTCTGGAAAATGCGGGGCAGAGGTTCATCGTTGGCATCCAGGGAGTGTGTGTGCAAAGTTTGGCATCGACCGGGTTAACGGTGCCGGAGATTAGCTGTACACAGACGGACGGAAGGAAGGACGGACGGACGGACACACACACGGACGGAGTGCAAAACATACTCTCTCCCCATGCCTTCGGCCTGGTGGAGACAATGAATAAAAGTCTGCACAGCAGCATTGATCCTCCTATAAGTGTTTCTACTATAAAACACAGAAACGTGGTTCAGGTGCAAACGTTGTACCACCTACAGGTTTTAATTTGTGGTCCACAAGTAAAAAACACTTTTAGTGAGGAGTGCTGCTGTACAGACAAAGTGACAAACTAAAGCAAACACACAAACTACCACATGCTAACACTTTAACACAGGGGTTCTCAACCCGTGGGTCGCGACCCCTCGGGGGGTCGCCAAATTATTTTAGGGGGTCCCCAAATTATTTTCAAAAATATTTTCACGATTTTTCAAAAATAGCAGACCTACAAGCTCGTAGCGCGCCACTCGGTGGCGCGCTACGAGCTTGTAGATCTGCTATTTTTCAATAGCTAAATTATAACAATGCTTAAAACACCAAAAGGGGTTCCCGCCCAAAATGGTTTAAGGTTATTGTAGCAGTCAATTTATATTGGGGGTCGGGAGGGGGCGGGGCGGGGGTCCCGAGACATTGCCAAAGCATTTCCGGGGGTCCCCGGCCAAAAACGTTGAGAACCCCTGCTTTAACACACCTATTGTGTACAGTAGCTGTACCAACGCACCAGCTAACTAATACATTGATAAAATGATGGTTTCAGTAGATAACTATCTCACAGATCCACTGGTTATACTCAGTACATGATCTGTCGTTCCATCCTTTAGATTTAGAGGACAGATGTAGAAACTCAACACAGTCTTCTCCATCACCAGCCGGTCCGTTGTTATTAGGCTCATCCTTGATCCAGAACCTGGAGAAACATAGGAACATTTAAATGGTAAATGGTGCATTGCAGCATTTTTATAGTGCCTTTATCCAAGGCACTTTACATAGATGGTGCATTACATTCACAATTTTTCACATCATTCATACACACATTTTTGAGTGGTGTAAACCACTCCTACGACTGGCTTTGTTAGTTTACGTGTCTGTCTGTCTGTCTGTCTGTGCTCAAAAAATGAGCATGGTTGCTACTGTCACCAAGTTCACCCGGGTGTGATTTCATGTTAGTCTACGTGTCTGTTCGTACCAAAAAATGAGCATGGTGCATTGTGATTGGCCGGAATGAGACATTACGTCAGACCACAGCTGATCAGTCTATATAAGACCTTACACCACTCAGTTCACACGGGTGTGATTTTTTTTTTCCTTCTACACCACATCTCTTATTTTAAGCCCAGAAAAGGGACATCAAGTTTCATGTGGATGATGTGGTTAATACCATTTAGAAACATGTAGCGAGGAGGAAATGGTGTGAAGTGTAGAAGAATGAAGGTAAAATGAAGATTAGTCTTACGTTGGTGTGGTCAGTGGTGTTCCATCAACCCACACATATGTGCCTTCTGTCTCTCTGTCGGTCAAACCCAGCCACACTCTCTGGTGTAAACTCTCAACCAAGTCCTGAACAGAAAAGAAGCTGGTTACTGAAGTATATGCTGTACAATAGATTGGTGTCTCCATGGTTATACTGCATGTCCTATGGCCAACACACACGCACACGCGTGCGCTCGCGCACACACACACACACACACACGCACACGCACACAGAGAGCATACCTGTTTTTCTTTGCTGTTTATGACCATCAGGTCTGATTGGTTGTCTATACACCTCTGTCTGCTCTCCTCCCAGGTTTTCCACTCAGTAGAGATGTAGTAACAACCACGGCCAAATTTATGCCATCCAGGTAATTCTAACAACAAATAAACAGCAATCGACACTGTTCTTTAATTTGCTCAGATTAATGACAAATAATGAACAATAGGATGTAACATTGAAGAAAATCAGTCATGTCTCACTGACCACATCTCCTCTTCAGGACATTTAGCCTTTCAGTCATGTTGCTATATCTGGTGTGTAATTCATCCCAACTGGTCTGAAGCTTGTCTTTGTCTTGAGTCGCCTTGGTATATCTTGTCTGTAACTCATCCAACCTGGTCTCAAACGTGGCTTTCTGTTCAGTCAGGTTTTGTCTGGCCTGTAACAGTAACTGGTCTAGGTTGTTGTCTGCATGCGAGAAGGAGAATCGACAAACTGATTACCTTTACATATAAGCATTTCAGTCAGACAACTCTTAGAATGAACTTAGAATATATATTTATTGATATATGAAGCATAGATTGGCATCAGGGCTCAGTCTCTCTTCATTCCCTGTAACATTAACATTTTAGTTAAGTTATAAGCCAAATTGAATAACAGGGAATGAATAAGAACCCCATGCATGGGGGGGATCTAGAAACAGCCTGGGGAGGCGGTGGGATTTGCAAAAACGTCATGAGCAGCAGGTTAGCAGCAAGCAAGGCAGGGAGACGGCAGCAGCGGCGACGCACGTCCGCACAGCAGGAGAGAAGCCAGGAATGAGCAGGTAGGCAGAAGTATAAATAGCCGCTCTGATCAGGTAAAGAGTGCATGAGACTAGTCACCTGATCAGGTATAGGCGCGTTCACGAGTTGTCTGCCTGAAATAGCTGTGCAGGCTTCACATCATGTTCTGATAGAAAGTCTTCATTTGACAAGAGACCCATATTTTTGGGAAAGGGGCAAAGCGAGTAGCGACAGGACATGCGATCAACGGCGTGGCGGGTGGCCAGTGGTGACAGTATCTACAGACTGAAGACGGGTGGAGTACAGTGGCGAAGTAGCATTTCATTAAAGGGCGCAGCAAATTTGTATTTCTCTCATTAGCAAATTGATCCTTGTCCCGGAGGTGCAAAAATAGCAAACTACAGTACGGCACCTCAAACAGATGCCAAAGAAGATGTTGGGGACGGGAATATATTAATGCAGTTACTATATCTGGCGCTGGTTCTATGTGAAGTGTCCATCAATGTAAAGCCCAGTTCATAATAAACCCAATTCTTCACTGCCAAGTAAACTACATGAACAGACATCAGCAGAATTACTGCTCAGGGTCCACAGGGTGAACATCAGTTGAGATCACAGAGCAGATAACCAGCCTATAGGTTGACAGAAAATCCTGGTCCTTGTTGACACTAAATTAAAAACACCAAACAAACATGGCAGAAAACATGGCACTTGACCTCCAACTATTGTGATTTTGCTTGTCCACTCCACTGCACATCTCACGCACACCGGTCTGCCGCAAAACGTGGTCCAATGTATTTCAAGCAACAGAAATCAACACTAATAAATAACATGTAAAGATACGTTTATATTTTTATAGAATGACACTCACTGTGTAGGACCAGGCCAATGATGCCAGCCGATAGGAGAAGGCACATCAGCCCCAGACACACTGCAGCAGCTCTGTAGACATTCTTCTTTGACTCACCAGTGTCTTAAAAAAACAATAACAATTTTCAAAGTGTATTCCTTCAAAGATTTTTTTTTTTTTTTTTTTTACATCAAGGCAGATCATATGAATTGTGTGGCTGCACATATTCCATTACTAGGAACAGCCAATAATGTCATGATAATTACATGAACTCTATTCGGTTTGATTGATTTATATATCAGTCAGAATGATGCATTCCTTCAGTAAAATAAACCCCACTGTGCCTTCAGTGTGGGATTTATGAGGCTAACATTAACTGCAGCGCAAGTCTAGTGACTTTGCAAACACATACTGGCCCATACAGCACTTAATAAGATCATTTTTACACGACTAGGGCACTGTTGCTATCTGAATTCGAGTATAGCCACTTCTCTAGACACCACTAAACCACTAGTGGCTAGTGGCTAGGTTCCATCACAATAACCATTTTATTAATTCAATTTGTATATATTTTCATGTTTTTACCTCCATGCTGTGCTGTGTTCCTTTGTACCCTGGTCCCAGGGTTAGGACGATTTAGTGTCTGATATATGTCGTTTGTCGGGCCTGGTCTGGCGTACACGTCCTCAGCCATTTCAGTTCTTCTTCAAACTACACTCACATACTAATCAGCGGAAGAAGTCACACAACAGACAGAATAGTAAAGTATTTTCCTGCCAGCCTCTTGTTTGGTAAATACGTTTAAAGCAGGAAATGTCACAGGAAATGTCCACCTCTGTGCTGTGGTGTCTATTGTGCAAGTGCATTTCCTCAGCTACAGTGACATTTTACTGCATGTCTTGGTTCATGTTCTTACAGGTTGTATATGGCGTTTAGGCCTCATCGTAAAGATGGTAGATGTTGTTCCACTCTGGAGGGATGTCCATGAATGAAAGCTATACCCAGAACTAGTTCAGAAGCTTAGGGAGAGGCGGGTGAGTGGTAGATCATTGTTCAACTTTTGTGATACAGTTTGGTCAGGATATGCAGGGCCATGGTGGCAGACCATCCACATCATGGCTGAGAATCTACTGACTCTGGTCTGATATTAATGACCATTTTCAGTCAATTTCAGCACAGTGTGATGTTGGTATAGATAACAAGTTAACAACTCACTAGAATACTCAGCAATAACTGTGAGATTAGACCACTGTTTCCCAAAGAGTGGGACTCGGGACCCATTTGTGGGCCACCAACACATTTGTATGGGTTAAAGGGGAACATGCAGTGAGTTTAGTTTCTCACAGGCAAATATCAACCACAATGACTAGACCCCCCCCCCCCACACACACACACACACACACACACACACACACACACACACACACACACACACACACACACACACACACACACACACACACACACACACACACACACTTACACTTGTTTTAAAACTTTATTGACCATTAAATCTATATAAATTGGAAATTTGTCTTTGGCACACTGGCAATAAAACATTACATAAAATACACAGATGCATTAAAATACTATATAAAATATAGTATACCATAAAATACTATAAAATACTAAAAAAAAAAATCACATAAACACAGCAACATTGATCATGAACATTGGGGATTAGGTGAACTATCTAAAGATTTTGATTATTTATTTATTTCCGTGTCCTGCACACATGAAGGGCTCATTTTCGTCACCGCTAAACCCCTTATCCCTAAACTTCTTTGCCTTTTTTATTTTTTTACTATTTTGCAAAACATTTTTGAATAGTTATAATGGCCAGTCTACAAGCTCACAACGTGTCAATGTAGATTGGCCATTTGAACTATTCAAAAATGTTTTTCAAAATAGTAAAAAAGGCAAAGAAGTTTAGGGATAAGGGGTTTAGCGGTGACGAAAATGGAGCGTGAAATGAAGTGCCCAACCCTCATGGGTTTATAAGACACCGTTTTACATTTGCATTTACAGCACGTTTACATTCATAACACATTGAATTACAGCCCAGAGTTATACAGAGTATTCTATCTCCATTCTTTCCACAATCATCTAACTCAAGGAAATCCCCACAGATAGAAGACATTTTGTTAAGACATACTATATAAAACAAAAAGTGGACCTCGTTTTCAATTCCCCCAAGTTCACAGAACAAGCAGTATCTCTCTTCTTCTGGAGTGCATTAAACCTGCCAGTCTCCAGTGCTAATATTGTTCCTGATCATATTTGTGCACAGAGAGATCATTGTCTTTTGTTTAAATTATACTTCACATAAGGGTCTACAGTGTATCTTTCCTTTATGAGACAGTACGTCCGCCACTTAGGTTTATACCATATATCAGGGGTTTTCAACTGATTATGAACCAGGGACCGACATAAATACTCCTCCTCTCTCTCTCACGCACACGCACGCACGCGCACGCACGCACACGCACATACACACACACACACACACCACCATCTCCTCTGCTAGGCTGTCGTGCACACCTTTTTTTGTATGAAGAAGTGAGTTTAGTTTTTCACGGGTAAATATCAACCCCAATGTCTAGAGTCTATTCATTGTTCAAGATTCAAGGTTGTACTTTATTGTTACATCTTGTACATAAGAGACAATGCAGCAGTACTGTATATAGATAGCATAACATTCAAACAACAAAAACACAGCAAGCACAGCAAACAAAGGGATAAATTAGTAATTATCAGTTCGTTCATGTATCTGATTGTTCGGGGAAATAAATGTTTTTTGTCTGTTTCCAGTGGCTTTGAGACTGCGAAAACAGCCATGCGTTTGGGATGGCTTTTGGGTCTTTTTATAATTCCACAAGCTTTGCTGACACAACAAGCAGCCAGTCAGAATGCTCTCTGTGGTGCCTCTGTAGAAAGCTTTTAGGACTTTGGGGCCCATGCCAGCTTTCTTGAGTCTTGACCGCAGCTATAGAAGCCCCCCCCCCCCCCCCCACACACACACACACTTTGGATTTTGATTGATTATTTATTTATTTCCGTGTCCTGCACACAAAGGGCCCTATCTTGCGCCACCCCTTATTTTCAAAACGTAAACTTATTTTCAATTTTCACGATCTACATCGACACGCTGTGAGCTTGTAGATCGGCTATTTTACAATGTTTAAAAATAGTCAAAAAAGGCAAATAAGTTTAGGGATGGCAGAGGGAGTGTATACTAGTGCCCAGGATTACACTACTAGACAATTGACGCTGGGTGAAGAAAAAAAAAGAAGTGGGTTGCACACATCCGGTTGGTCTGGACACACGGTAACAGTTCAAACTAGAAAAAGTGCCCTTCCGGGCACAGGTCTCCACCAGGAGGATAGGAGTGTGTGTGATGTTTGGCAAAATGTTTAGGAGGATGTCTTTTGTTATTTGTTTTTGCAACAATTTTCTTCATTTTGTTGAGGAAATGCAGAGCCAGATCACTCATAGCATCTCTGAGGATAGAATTCTGGATGAGCAGGACATGTGCAGCATTTTGTACAAAACGGGCCACTCCTGAAAACTTTGGAAGGCAATCTTAGCCAATCAGTGTACAATTTGAGAAATCCAACAGACTCGTCTTGATCACATGACTACAGAGATCATGTGTACCGATTGCCATTTCTTCATACGCCTTTGATGGCAATTGGATGATTTGAGGCATTTTGTTCCAAAAATGTGTTTTGCAAAAATCAACCTGTTGGTGGCACTATAACAGGCCAATGTGAAAAGGGTGGGATATATTCCTCAGCCTAGTAAGAAAATGTGTGAAAGATTTCACGTAAATTGCATGCTGCGTTCATGATTTGAGGCTATTGTTCAAAACGGGGCAATCTTGCAAACTGTGAAAGCCAATTATAGCCAATTAGGATGGAATATGAAATATCAGACAGATCCGACTTGAGCACATGACCATAGAGATACTGTGTAACGATTTGTGAGATTTTTGGACAGAATCTGGAGGAGTAATATCAAAAAATGTGTTTTACAAAAGTCGGCCTCCTGGTGGCGCTATAAAAGGCAGATGCGGAAAATGCAGGTCAAAGGTTTGTCCTTGGCCTCTAGGGAGTGTGCATGCAACGTTTCACGCAGATCGGTGCAGTTTTAGGTAAAAAATGTGAAAAGCTGCCTCATGGTGGTGCTATAACAGGCCGTTCTGGAAAATGTGGGGCAGAGGTTCATCGTTGGCATCCAGGGAGTGTGTGTGCAAAGTTTGGCATCGACCGGGTTAACGGTGCCGGAGATTAGCTGTACACAGACGGACGGAAGGAAGGACGGACGGACGGACACACACACACACACACACACGGACGGAGTGCAAAACATACTCTCTCCCCATGCCTTCGGCCTGGTGGAGACAATGAATACAATTCTGCACAGCAGCATTGCTGTGTGTTTTGACTTTAAAACACAGAAACGTAAAAAACACTTTTTGTTAGCAATGCTGCTGTGCAGACAAACTAAAGCAAACGCACAAACTGTCATATTCAAACACTCCCATCATGTACAGTAGCTGTACCAACGCACCAGCTAACTAATACACTGATAAAATGATGGTTTCAGTAGATAACTATCTCACAGATCCACTGGTTAAGGTCAGTGCACGATATGTCGTTCCATCCTCTATGATCGTCCCAATTTGAAATCTCAACGCAGTCTTCGCCCTCAGGAGCCTTGCCTGCGTTATTTGGCTCAGCGGTGTCCCAGTACCTGGAGAAAGATTACAACTTTATAATGATAGGTTTTTGTCATAGGCAGGTTTCATTACCTCATATGATATTCCACATATTGATTTGATACAAATTACAGTAACTGGACAGTGAACCCTGACCTTCAGTGACACCATTAAGGAACGGGAACACCTTTTTGTGTTTTTACCTTTCGTGACGGGAACCCATTTTTGGGATGTTGTTTTTTCAGAAAACTTAGGTCAGGATTTAGAAGGTGTTTTTAGAAACGGCCTCAGGTGTAAATGGGTTATCCACTAGTGTATACATGTGTGTAGTTGATC
This sequence comes from Electrona antarctica, assembly GCF_951216825.1. Taxonomy (NCBI): domain Eukaryota; kingdom Metazoa; phylum Chordata; class Actinopteri; order Myctophiformes; family Myctophidae; genus Electrona; species Electrona antarctica. Next base: position 51,897,477 of record NC_136789.1, on the reverse strand, counting down.
AGGGTAACTCAGGGCGTTGCTCCTTTTTGAGGGGCGCTAGCCCCTCCAATTATACATGTTTTTTGAAATGACATCATATGTGACCACATTTGACTGAGAGACTGCCATCGCGCAAAATCCAGCTTTTCACCAGAGGAGAAAAACCTTTTTTTTCTTTTTTCTTTTTTTCAAAAATGAGTTAATAGCACAGGCAGACTCTTCACATACTAGAGCAGGGTTCCCCAATTAATTTTCCTCGAGGGCCATATTTTGACTAGGGTACCAGGCTGGGGGCCGAGTCCGCACGCGTGAGGTCGAGGTCTCGCCCCCATTTGAAAAGGATGCCCAGTTTGACATTCATAGGCTACTGACCCCCATTTAATGCCATTTATATCTGGGACCCCCCCAAAAAAATAAAATAAAAAAAATAGTTTTTTTTTTTTTTAATTCTTCCGCGGGCCGCAAGGGGGCGCTCCGCGGGCCGCAAATGGCCCGCGGGCCGCCTATTGGGGAACCCTGTACTAGAGCATGTCTGAAATAAGTGTCAGCGCTGAAATCGACATGTAAATATGAAATAAATGCTTAAACATGTAGCTAGGTGTAATGTTAGAGACCACAGAAGTGAACCTTTCAAGCCTGTTTTCTCAACTTGCTGTTTTCTGCAAGACATTACTCTATAAGCCATATCTCCAAAACTGGTGGGTCAAACTGAACAACCAATATGTCAATTTGAAGCTAAGATTCCCTGCTTTCAAATGATATGAAAAAACGAAAATTCAAAAAAGTCCAATGGCAGTCTCTCGATCAAATTTAGTCACATATGGTAGCCACGTCTATGGACTTTTTATTTTGTTTAGAGCACTTTTGGCAGTTCTCTGCAATCGTGTGTCAGCCACAGTGGGCGACCCGTGTGATTTGTTTTCCATCTACACCAAGTATTTTCGGTCAAGCCCAAACAAGAGACACTAGGGTTCAAATAGCATTCAGCAAAATGTATAGCAAAGAGGAAATAATGTGAAATGTTCTTAAAATGAACAAAGTCTTACATTGTTGTGGCCAGTGGTGTTCCATCCACCCACACAAATCTTCCTTCTGTCTCTCTGTCGGTCAAACCCATCCACACGTAACTCTGGTTTAAACCTTTAACAAAGTCCTGAACAGAATTAAGCAGCCCCGTTACTGAAGTATAAACTGTACAATAGATTGGTGTCTCCATACAGTATATTGTTATACTGAAGCATGATGCCACACACACCGCACGAACATGCTCACACACACACACACACACACACACACACACACACGCACGCACGCACGCACGCACGCACGCGCACACACACACACACACACACACACACACACAGACAGACACAGACACACACACACACACACCGAACACCGAACTATACCTGTTTTTCTTTGCTGTTTATGACCATCAGGTCTGATTGGTTGTCTTTACACCACTGTCTGCTCTCCTCCCAGGTTTTCTTCTCAGACTCAGTAGAGATGTAGTAACAACCACAGCCAAATTTCTGCCACCCAGGTAATTCTAACAACAAATAAACATCGACACCGTTTTTATTTTATTTTACGGAAAGAAAATAATACTAAAATTAACAGATTAATGACAAATAATAAACCATAGGAAGTAACAATGAAGATAAAAGGTGATGTCTCACTGACCACAGAGTCTCCTCTTCAGGACTGTGTGTAACTCATCCAACCTGGTCTCAAACGTGACTTTCTGTTCAGTCAGGTGTTTGACCAGGTTGATGTCTGCAAGAAGAAGGATCAACAAACTGATTAGCTTATGTAAAACTAATACATCTTTATTTGACAAAAGACCCATATTTATGGGAGCAAGCCAAAGCGGCGTGAAATGCAGTCAACAGCATGCAGAGGTGGGGTCTCTGGGGAGTGGTGACAGTCAGACGTTCTGTATTCTACAGACTGGAGAAGAGTGGAGTACCCGTGGTGAAGTAGCATTTCATTACATTTAAAGGGGCATTCCACTCATTTTCAACTTTTTACTATGTCATTAATATACCTTAGAGCTGTTGTGTGGAAATAATAAAAAAGTCCCCCGATTCTGTGTTTCCTAGAACTAGAGGTCATTAACATGGTGAAATACATCTTGATGATGTCATCAAGATGCGTTTCACCATGTTAATGATTTTTTTCATACTTAACAGTTCTAGGAAACACAGAATGGGGGGACTTTTTTATTGTTTCCACACAACAGCTCTAAGGTATATTAATGACATAGTAAAATGTTGAAAATGAGTGGAATGCCCCTTTAAGGGCAGTGCATTCATTGCATTTGGCAAAATTGTATTTAGTCTCATTAGAAGAATGTATCCTTGTCCCGCAGATGCAACAATCACAAACTACAGTACGGGCGGCACCTCAAACAGATGCCAAGGCAGATGTTATCTGGCACTGGTCCTATGAGAAGCATTTATCAATGTAAAGCCCAGTTCATATAAACCTAATTCACCATTTGTCAGACTTCTGATTGGTGCCTGACTGATTAACCAGCAGGGTCTTTCTGCCGAGAATCAACAAACGAGTTAGCTTTATATGTTAAATAGCAGATCTGCAAGCTTAACGTGTTGCATCACGATGCATTGTGAGTAGGGATGGGAATCATCGATTAAGGCATTAATAGTTAATTGATAAGCTTATCGATTGATTAACCGGTTAGTTGATAAGCGGTGTTTAATCTTTTTTGGTGAATCCTAATTTCCCACAATGTCTAACATAAGAATCTACACTTTGCCTGATATACAGAAATAATACAAAAGGCATATTATATTCCTTAATCAAATAGTTATTTGACCATTTGCGATACAGGGCCAGGCAATGGGCATCTTTGTATGAGAAATGGAATCAAATGAAAAGTTCACTGTCTTGTCTGTCACAACACACGCAAGAGCAAAGTTTAACCGACTAATTTCTTAACGGTGATTGATCGATGAACTATTAACATCCCATATTGCACCCAATTGCACCGCGTCCGGTCCACAAAACACGCACAGGCGGGTAAAAGCACGGCCCTTTGCCTCCTTAGCCTGTCAGCTCCACACACCTCACACCAATCTGCCTGCCCCAAAATAGAGCCCAATGCATTTCAATAAACAGACATCAACACTATTTCTGACACAAATCTAACATATGTTATAACATAAAGATATGTTTATATGTTTATAGAATGACACTCACTGTTTATGACCAGGCCAATGATGCTAGCCGATAGGAGAAGACACATCAGCCCCAGACACACTGCAGCAGCTCTGTAGACATTCTTCTTTGACTCACCAGTGTCTTAAAAAACACAACAACAATTTTCAAAGTGTATTCCTTCAAAGATTATTATTATTTTTTTTACATCAAGGCAGATCATATGAATTGTGTGTGCACATGTTCCATTACTAGGAACAGCCAATAATGTCATGATAATTACATGAACTCTATTCGGTTTGATTGATTTATATATCAGTCAGAATGATGCATTCCTTCAGTAAAATAAACACCCACTGTGTCTTCAGTGTGGGATTTATGAGGCTAACATTAACTGCAGCGCAAGTCTAGTGACTTTGCAAACACATACTGGCCCATACAGCACTTAATAAGATCATTTTTACACGACTAGGGCACTGTTGCTATCTGAATTCGAGTATAGCCACTTCTCTAGACACCACTAAACCACTAGTGGCTAGTGGCTAGGTTCCATCACAATAACCATTTTATTAATTCAATTTGTATATATTTTCATGTTTTTACCTCCATGCTGTGCTGTGTTCCTTTGTACCCTGGTCCCAGGGTTAGGATGAGTTAGGGTCTGATATATGTCGTTTGTCGGGCCTGGTCTGGTGTACACGTCCTCAGCCATTTCAGTTCTTCTTCAAACTACACTTGCATACTAATGGTCAGCGGAAGAAGTCACACAACAGACAGAATAGTAAAGTAATTTCCTGCCAGCCTCTTGTTTGGTAAATATGTATAAAACAGCAAATGTCACAGGAAATGTCCACCTCTGTGCTGTGGTGTCTATTGTGCAAGTGCATTTCCTCAGCTACAGTGACATTTTACTGCATGTCTTGGTTCATGTTCTTACAGGTTGTATATGGCGTTTAGGCCTCATCGTAAAGATGGTAGATGTTGTTCCACTCTGGAGGGATGTCCATGAATGAAAGCTATACCCAGAACTAGTTCAGAAGCTTAGGGAGAGGCGGGCGAGTGGTAGATCATTGTTGTCAGGATATGCAGGGCCATGGTGGCAGACCATCCACATCATGGCTGAGAATCTACTGACTCTGGTCTGATATTAATGACCATTTTCAGTCAATTTCAAAGTTAACAACTCACTAGAATACTCTGCAATAACTGTGAGATTAGACCACTGTTTCCCAATGAGTGGGACTCGGGACCCATTTGTGGGCCACCAACACATTTGTATGGGTTAAAGGGGAACATGCAGTAATCCTAGTCTCTAAACGGCCTCCCCCGGCATTCCGGCAAACAGCATCACTTCTCCTCTGCTAGGTTGTGCACACCTTCTATTGTATGAAGAAGTGAGTTTAGTTTCTCACAGGCAAATATCAACCACAATGACTAGACCCCCCCCCCCCCCCCCCCCCCCCCCCCACACACACACACACACACACACACACACTTACACTTGTTTTAAAACTTTATTGACGATTAAATCTATATAAATTGGAAATTTGTCTTTGGCACACTGGCAATAAAACATTACATAAAATACACAGATGCATTAAAATACTATATAAAAAAAAATGCATTCACATAAACACAGCAACAGTGATCATGAACAGTGGGGATTAGGTGAACTATCTAAAGATTTTGATTATTTATTTATTTCCGTGTCCTGCACACATGAAGGGCTCATTTTCGTCACCGCTAAACCCCTTATCCCTAAACTTCTTTGCCTTTTTTTTTTTTACTATTTTGCAAAACATTTTTGAATAGTTATAATGGCCAGTCTACAAGCTCACAACGTGTCAATGTAGATTGGCTAGTTGAACTATTCAAAAATGTTTTTCAAAATAGTAAAAAAGGCAATGAAGTTTAGGGATAAGGGGTTTAGCGGTGACGAAAATGGAGCCCAAAGTGCCCAACCCTCATGGGTTTATAAGACACCGTTTTACATTTGCATTTACAGCACGTTTACATTCATAACACATTGAATTACAGCCCAGAGTTTTACAGAGTATTCTATCTCCATTCTTTCCACAATCATCTAACTCAAGGAAATCCCCACAGATAGAAGACATTTTGTTAAGAAATACTATATTTAGGTCAATAAAACAAAAAGTGGACCTCGTTTTCAATTTCCCCAAGTTCACAGAACAAGCAGTATCTCTCTTCTTCTGGAGTGCATTAAACCTGCCAGTCTCCAGTGCTAATATTGTTCCTGATCATATTTGTGCACAGAGAGATCATTGTCTTTTGTTTAAATTATACTTCACATAAGGGTCTACAGTGTATCTTTCCTTTATGAGACAGTACGTCCGCCACTTAGGTTTATACCATATATCAGGGGTTTTCAACTGATTATGAACCAGGGACCACCACCCTGACTAAGAATCAACCTGGGGACCACCACTGTTGTGTTGGGTCAACTTGGGTGGGGGGGGTATGAGCGTGGTGTGCGGGGGAATAGCTTGAAATTAATTATTGACTGTTAAGGGCTTCATTTAAGTTGTTAATTTGAGGTGAATTAAATCAAGCCCCTTAACAGTCATTATTTAACTGACGTGCTAGTGGTCCGGAGATCAAAGAAGATTGAGAACCACTGATCTCTTCCTTTGCCATGTTCTGTTCTCTTAACCTTCCCTACACTCATGCAGCAGATGATGGTGATTGCATGATTATATTGGCACGTTTGCTAATAATGGTGACTCAACCAGTCAATCCGCGGTAGGCCTGCACTTTCCCTTGAAATTCTAATTCCCTTTTCTGTAGAAGTTATTGATATCCGACTTCCCAGTAACTGACAACATTGATGTGTCATCACTCATCAATCAACTAGTGGTCGATAAAAACACATCTTCAATTTCCTACATTACTAAACGCATGGTCGGGGACCACATGCAATAGAGCCTCATATTTATTTGTTATTGTTGGATAAGATTTTGTCCACAATTCCATGCTTTATTAATGTGGTGCCATTAGGAGAGATAACAGGCTAGCGTTGATCAAAATGACAATCCTTCAACATTCTCTTATTGTGTAGACTTCTTGTAAATTAAGTAATGCAGATGTATAGCAATAATTTGAAAAATGAAGTAAAAAAGTTAAAAAGAAAAGAAAAGAAGCAGGTTGCACCCATCCGGTTGGTCGCTGGTGCTGCTGGACACACAGTAACAGTTGAAATGAATAAAAGTCTGCACAGCAGCATTGATCCTCATAAGTGTTTCTACTATAAAACACAAACGTGGTACAGTTGCAAACGTTGTACCACCTACAGGTTTTAATTTGTGGTCCACAAGTAAAAAACACTTTTAGTGAGGAGTGCTGCTGTACAGACAAAGTGACACACTAAAGCAAACACACAAACTACCACATGCTTCAAGTTCAAGTTTATTGGTCATTTAAAAATAAACACACCTTATACAATGTATTCAGGGTATATATTTTTTTGTTGACCAAAAGGGAGTGTTTGGCAGAAGCCTCAGCTTATAATGCCAGCCCTTTTAATATTCAATAACTACTATAACGGATGAAAAATACCAACAAAAAACAAAAACAAGACAAAAACAAAACAAGCATAACAAAACAAAAACAAGACAAAAACAAAAACAAAACATACAAACAAAAAAACGAAAAAACGAAAAAGGACAAAGAGAAAATAAATAATAATAATAATAGTAAAAAATAATGATAATAATAATAATAATAATAATAATAATTATTATTATTATTATAACTATAATAATAATAATAATAATAATAATACATAATAATAAATGCTAACACTTTAACACACCTATTGTGTACAGTAGCTGTACCAACGCACCAGCTAACTAATACATTGATAAAATGATGGTTTCAGTAGATAACTATCTCACAGATCCACTGGTTATACTCAGTACATGATCTGTCGTTCCATCCTTTAGATTTAGAGGACAGATGTAGAAACTCAACACAGTCTTCTCCATCACCAGCCGGTCCGTTGTTATTAGGCTCATCCTTGTTCCAGAACCTGGAGAAAAATAGGAACATTTAAATGGTAAATGGTGCATTGCAGCATTTTTATAGTGCCTTTATCCAAGGCACTTTACATAGATGGTGCATTACATTCACAATTTTTCACATCATTCATACACAATTTTATTTTCCTTCTACACCACATCTCCTATTTTAAGCCCAAGTTTCATGTGGTTAATACCATTTAGAAACATGTAGCGAGGAAGAAATGGTGTGAAGTGTAGAAGAATGAAGGTAAAATGAAGATTAGTCTTACCTTGGTGTGGTCAGTGGTGTTCCATCAACCCACACATATGTGCCTTCTGTCTCTCTGTCGGTCAAACCCAGCCACACTCTCTGGTGTAAACTCTCAACCAAGTCCTGAACAGAAAAGAAGCTGGTTACTGAAGTATATGCTGTACAATAGATTGGTGTCTCCATGGTTATACTGCATGTCCTATGGCCAACACACACACACACGCGCACGCACACACACACACACACACACGCACACAGAGTATACCTGTTTTTCTTTGCTGTTTATGACCATCAGGTCTGATTGGTTGTCTATACACCACTGTCTGCTCTCCTCCCAGGTTTTCCTCTCAGTAGAGATGTAGTAACAACCACAGCCAAATTTATGCCATCCAGGTAATTCTAACAACAAATAAACAGCGATCGACACTGTTCTTTAATTTGCTCAGATTAATGACAAATAATGAACAATAGGATGTAACATTGAAGAAATTCAGTTATGTCTCACTGACCACATCTCCTCTTCAGGACATTTAGCCTTTCAGTCATGTTGCTATATCTGGTGTGTAATTCATCCCAACTGGTCTGAAGCTTGTCTTTGTCTTGAGTCGCCTTGGTATATCTTGTCTGTAACTCATCCAACCTGGTCTCAAACGTGGCTTTCTGTTCAGTCAGGTTTTGTCTGGCCTGTAACAGTAACTGGTCTAGGTTGTTGTCTGCATGCGAGAAGGAGAATCGACAAACTGATTACCTTTACATATAAGCATTTCAGTCAGACAACTCTTAGAATGAACTTAGAATATATATTTATTGATATATGAAGCATAGATTGGCATCAGGGCTCAGTCTCTCTTCATTCCCTGTAACATTAACATTTTAGTTAAGTTATAAGCCAAATAGAATAACAGGGAATGAATAAGAACCCCATGCATGGGGGGGATCTAGAAACAGCCTGGGGAGGCGGTGGGATTTGCAAAAACGTCATGAGCAGCAGGTTAGCAGCAAGCAAGGCAGGGAGACGGCAGCAGCGGCGACGCACGTCCGCACAGCGCAGGAGAGAAGCCAGGAATGAGCAGGTAGGCAGAAGTATAAATAGCCGCTCTGATCAGGTAAAGAGTGCATGAGACTAGTCACCTGATCAGGTATAGGCGCGTTCACGAGTTGTCTGCCTGAAATAGCTGTGCAGGCTTCACATCATGTTCTGATAGAAAGTCTTCATTTGACAAGAGACCCATATTTTTGGGAAAGGGGCAAAGCGAGTAGCGACAGGACATGCGATCAACGGCGTGGCGGGTGGCCAGTGGTGACAGTATCTTACAGACTGAAGACTGTGGAGTACAGTGGCGAAGTAGCATTTCATTAAAGGGCGCAGCAAATTTGTATTTCTCTCATTAGCAAATTGATCCTTGTCCCGGAGGTGCAAAAATAGCAAACTACAGTACGGCACCTCAAACAGATGCCAAAGAAGATGTTGAGGACGGGAATATATTAATGCAGTTACTATAGGCGCTGGTTCTATGTGAAGTGTCCATCAATGTAAAGCCCAGTTCATAATAAACCTAATTCTTCACTGCCAAGTAAACTACATGAACAGACATCAGCAGAATTACTGCTCAGGGTCCACAGGGTGAACATCAGTTGAGATCACAGAGCAGATAACCAGCCTATAGGTTGACAGAAAATCCTGGTCCTTGTTGACACTAAATTAAAAACTAAAAGTCCCCAAAACACCAAACAAACATGGCACTTGACCTCCAGCTATTGTGATTTTGCTTGTCCACTCCACTGCACATCTCACGCACACCGGTCTGCCGCAAAACGTGGTCCAATGTATTTCAAGCAACAGAATTCAACACTAATAAATAACATGTAAAGATATGTTTATATTTTTATAGAATGACACTCACTGTGTAGGACCAGGCCAATGATGCCAGCCGATAGGAGAAGGCACATCAGCCCCAGACACACTGCAGCAGCTCTGGAACGATTGTTCTTCGGCTCACCAGAACCTGGAAAACACAAGATGAGCTTACTTGAGAGGGTTTACTTTAGAGCTTTGTCTCAAAAGTATTTATTTTGGACATTTTTTATTTTTTTTAACCCAGGGCACCCAACTTGTGATCCGTCATATTAATAATCAAATTATACTACTGTGTACTGTAAGTGAAGGGATAACAGCTGGATCCTCTTCAAAGACCACACTTTGAGAATAACCTAACCACTGATATATATTTGAAGCAATACCTTGAAAATGTTTGATATTCAATAACATTGGGGGGGAAAACACCAAATGAATTGGATTGCATACATTTAGATGTTTAAAATAACTTGTTTGGTCCGACTGTCAATAGACTGATACCATACCAAAAACCCTAACCGCAAGCACGGCGCAACGCAACGCAATGTCGGGAGCGACGGGTGATTTCCACATGTCAGACCTTTGGTGTGTCGGATCTGCATGTGCACCACCATGACGTGTATGGCTAATCCAAGGCACGATTCACTCAACTCACGACACCATTCAAATCGCGATATTAGGTTCACGATACTATTTTTAAATTCTTTTTTTAATACATTTATTTTCCAGACAAATGACTGAATTTTTGTTCTTTTTTCTTTTACAATACTGTTTGTTTTCAATACTGTAGCAAATAACCGGAAACCTTTTTATCATTTCTCTTCCTCAAATCATGTTTTTTATTATGTATCGCAATACATTTTTATAATTATTAAATCATTTTAAATTGCCACCAGTTTTTATATATATATATATATATATTTTTTTTTTTTTTTTGGGTCAAGACACTAGCCATCCTGGATGATGGCAGTCTTGCACACAGCACTTTATTCACAGAAGAGCAAATTCAGTAACAGGTTTAATGGGGGCCGTCTGGGGGGGGGAGGGGGATGGTCAGTTAATGTAATTGTTTGGTTTTAGTTGTGTTGTATTCTTAACTTATGCCTTTTTAACTGTCTTTTTTTTTTACTGCATTCTATTTCTACCGATTTAATGTATTTTGTATATGTTCATCATGCTGCTTTCTTTCTATCTATCTATCTATCTATCTATCTATCTATCTATCTATCTATCTATCTATCTATCTATCTATCTACATATATACATATATCGTTGCATGCCTACATGAAAAATAAATAAAAAGGATTTTCTGAGTAAGCAGTCACATTTAGTTGGCAGCATTCAGGTTTCGTGCCACTGTTCCTGACAGTGTTTCAGAGTACGCCCACTCCTCCAGACACAACTACACCACTGCCCTTGTTGTCTAGAAGTGTCGGTTAACCATCATGGCTTCCTCTTTCTTAGTATGTTTTACCTCCTCCATGCTGCTGCTGTGGTGCTGTGCTCCGCCGTACAGCATCCTGCTGTGTCCCAGAGCCAGGGTGGAGGTCATCCTGCTGTGTCCCAGAGCCAGGGTGGAGGTCATCCTTCTGTGTCCAAGAGCCAGGGTGGAGGTCATCCGCAGTGACATAGATGTCCACTTCCCTCTCCTCCCTCTCCCCCCTGTCTTCATGCTCTCCTCTCTCCACCAGCAGCAGCTCTGCTTCCCTAGTCTCTCCTCCAACATGTCTGACCTTCTGGGTCAGCTCTGGCCTGGCGTTGGTGTTGCCATACACGTGCTCGTCCTCAGAGTCAGACATATCTACTGCATCAGACTACACTCGTACAACAACTTGGTAAAACAGAAGTCATAAAAAAGAGGAACAGCGAGGTCATTTCCTGGCTCCTGCCAACCTTTCATTTGTTAAATGCATTGCAGCCTATAACATTAACAGCCAATGTCGCATCGCGAGTATGACTTCCACAGGAAGTGCACCCACCTCTCTCTCTGCTGTGCTGTGTATTTCCTCAGCGATGCGACCTTGGTGAATTCTACAGCCATCAATAGGACAGACTGTGAACAATGACGATCACTATGGGCCCTATTGTGACTATGCAACTTTGGATGGCATGTTTCTTCCTTCTATTGTATATAGGACAGGGGTAGGCAACTAATTTTGTTCTTGGGCCAATATATCTCCAGGACTTTATTTGGGGGGCGGACTGTGGCGTGAAAATATTTGGCCTTTTTTCTATAGTCAATTTAGAGTCTAAATAGACTCGCAATTGAAATATCTCAATTTAAATTAACAAAGTATAAACGGTAAGACGCCTGAGGGCGACACGCGACTCACCTCATTGACGGCAGACTGCGCTGGCGCTTTGGCATGGGGGATCAGATCAACATGGAATGAATTCTGTACTGGCCATATAAGGAGCTTGAGTGTACAGGGTTTGATGAGGTCAGGTCAACATATGGAATGTCAGAACAGGTCAGCTCCATACAGTATATGGAGATCTAAGGGTTTGAGGTTTGAGGTCAGATGTAGAGTTGCTGGACAATATTGATGATCAGGGATCTCCATATATGGGCATAATATTGATGACATCAGGGATCTCCATCCCTGATGATGTCACGTGGCGTGACGGGCCAAACAACCAACCCACTGACGGGGATGCACGCTTAATATATTTTTTATATCATTTTTATCCCACGATTTTGTAACCCATTTTTCACCCCTGTGTCAATTATCTAATGTAATCCTGGGCTCTACACACCCTCCGCCAACCTAGTCCCCATGGGGGACATTGGGGATAGCAACGGACTTGAACTCATGCTTCCTTCATGCCTGACTGTCCAAGTTGCTCCTTTACATCTGACAGGGGGGAGTTTCCCTGGTTGGACGTAGCGCGTGGAAGGAACACGTTATTCCAACCAGTTCCTTTCCCCTCCATCAGGCGCCCCGGCTGGCCAGGGGGAGGCAGTTTAGAGACCAGGATTACTGCATGTTTTTTGTGAGGGTACCTACCCTAGGGGACACGGGGAGAACATGCAAACTCCACACAGAAAGGCCCTTTCGCCAACCCTGCCTCGGGTATGGGCACTGATGACGCGGAGGAGGAAACACGCCGCCAGCACCCACAGCGTCCCGAGCGGGAGTCGAACCCAGGACCTTCTAGCTGTGAAATGCTAATCAAAGCACAAAGCCTATACCTCTATCTAATAACACTATTGCCATTATCTTGATACATGAGACTTTAATATTTCTCGGTTGTCATTCACCAGCAAATTAATTGTAAGGTTAGACACTGATGCATCACTTCTCTGTGTGTCTGCAAACATATTGAATATAATGCAGTGTGTGAAGTGGAGGTGAATCTATTTGTTTGCAGACGTCAATCATTATCACTCTGCTAAACGCATCATCTCTCATTTCATTGTAATTCAGGGGGCCCCCAGGGGTCCTTGAGGGGGCCCCCAGGGGGTCCTTGAGGGGGCCCCCAGGGGGTCAAAATCGTCCCCGCACACTACTTTGAGAATTCTCATAATAATGATCTTCCTCTTGGAGCTCAATGTTGTCACAATGCTCAGCCCCGGCCATGGACTGTCCTGACCCTAGACAGCACTGTTACTGTACATGAATCACATTATGAGTGACAGCTCACAAGCTGTGCACCGACATAAATACTCCTCTCTCTCACGCACACGCATGCACGCGCACGCACACGCACACGCACACGCACACGCACACACACACACACACACACACACACACACACACACACACACACACACACACACACACCACCATCTCCTCTGCTAGGCTGTCGTGCACACCTTTTTTGTATGAAGAAGTGAGTTTAGTTTTTCACGGGTAAATATCAACCCCAATGAATGAATTAATTAATTAATTTTATTTATATAGCACCTTTCCAAACAAAAAGTTACAAAGTGCTTTACAGACAGGATTAAAAAACAACAATCATAAAGAACAATCAAGAACATCAGAATTAATAAAGCATAACATCAGATCAAAACAAATCACGGAAAGAAAGAAAGGTAAATAAATGAAAAAATATACATACACACCTCCATATATGCATATCTCCACATATACATATACATACATACACACCTACATACATATACACATGTACATACTTTCATACATACACCCATACACACACACAGGTCTACATACACCTACACACATACATATAAGACTGAAATTAGGAAAAACACTTGACATACAGGTGTGTTTTTAAAAGCTGTTTAAAAGCGGGCACTGTCTCCGCTTGCCTAAGGGCCAAGGGGAGGGCATTCCAGAGCGATGGAGCGCGGGCCGCAATGTCTAGAGTCTAGACTGTGTTCATTGTTCAAGATTCAAGGTTGTACTTTATTGTTACATCTTGTACATAAGAGACAATGCAGCAGTACTGTATATAGATAGCATAACATTCAAACAACAAAAACACAGCAAGCACAGCAAACAAAGGGATAAATTAGTCATTATCAGTTCGTTCATGTATCTGATTGTTCGGGGAAATAAACGTTTTGTTTCCAGTGGCTTTGAGACTGCGAAAACAGCCATGCGTTTGGGATGGCTTTTGGGTCTTTTTATAATTCCACAAGCTTTGCTGACACAACGAGCAGCCAGTCAGAATGCTCTCTGTGGTGCCTCTGTAGAAAGCTTTTAGGACTTTGGGGCCCATGCCAGCTTTCTTGAGTCTTGACCGCAGCTATAGAAGCCCCCCCCCCCCCACACACACACACACACTTTGGATTTTGATTGATTATTTATTTATTTCCGTGTCCTGCACACAAAGGGCCCTATCTTGCGCCACCCCTTATTTTCAAAACGTAAACTTATTTTCAATTTTCACGATCTACATCGACACGCTGTGAGCTTGTAGATCGGCTATTTTACAATGTTTAAAAATAGTCAAAAAAGGCAAATAAGTTTAGGGATGGCAGAGGGAGTGTATACTAGTGCCCGGGATTACACTACTAGACAATTGACGCTGGGTGAAGAAAAAAAGAAGAAGTGGGTTGCACACATCCGGTTGGTCTGGACACACGGTAACAGTTCAAATGAATACAATTCTGCACAGCAGCATTGCTGTGTGTTTTGACTTTAAAACACAGAAACGTAAAAAACACTTTTTGTGAGCAATGCTGCTGTGCAGACAAACTAAAGCAAACGCACAAACTGTCATATTCAAACACTCCCATCATGTACAGTAGCTGTGCCAACGCACCAGCTAACTAATACACTGATAAAATGATGGTTTCAGTAGATAACTCTCTCACAGATCCACTGGTTAAGGTCACTACATGATCTGTCGTTCCATCCTCTACGATTACCCCGAAACTCAACACAGTCTTCGCCCTCAGGAGCCTCGCTTGTGTTATTAGGCTCAGCGGTGTCCCAGTATCTGGAGAAAGATTACAACTTTATAATGATAGGTTTTTGTCATAGGCAGGTTTCATTACCTCATATGATATTCCACATATTGATTTGATACAAATTACAGTAACTGGACAGTGAACCCTGACCTTCAGTGACACCATTAAGGAACGGGAACACCTTTTTGTGTTTTTACCTTTCGTGACGGGAACCCATTTTTGGGATGTTGTTTTTTCAGAAAACTTAGGTCAGGATTTAGAAGGTGTTTTTAGAAACGGCCTCAGGTGTAAATGGGTTATCCACTAGTGTATTCATGTGTGTAGTTGATCAGGGTAACTCAGGGCGTTGCTCCTTTTTGAGGGGCGCTAGCCCCTCCAATTATACATGTGTTTTGAAATGACATCATATGTGACCACATTTGACTGAGAGACTGCCATCGCGCAAAATCCAGCTTTTCACCAGAGGAGAAAAACCTTTTTTTTTCTTTTTTTCAAAAATGAGTTAATAGCACAGGCAGACTCTTCACATACTAGAGCATGTCTGAAATAAGTGTCAGCGCTGAAATCGACATGTAAATATGAAATAAATGCTTAAACATGTAGCTAGGTGTAATGTTAGAGACCACAGAAGTGAACCTTTCAAGCCTGTTTTCTCAACTTGCTGTTTTCTGCAAGACATTACTCTATAAGCCATATCTCCAAAACTGGTGGGTCAAACTGAACAACCAATATGTCAATTTGAAGCTAAGATTCAAAAAAGTCCAATGGCAGTCTCTCGATCAAATTTAGTCACATATGGTAGCCACGTCTATGGACTTTTTATTTTGTTTAGAGCACTTTTGGCAGTTATCTGCAATCGTGTGTCAGCCACAGTGGGCGACCCGTGTGATTTTTTTTCCATCTACACCAAGTATTTTCGTTCAAGCCCAAACAAGAGACACTAGGGTTCAAATAGCATTCAGCAAAATGTATAGCAAAGAGGAAATATGTTCTTAATATGAACAAAGTCTTACATTGTTGTGGCCAGTGGTGTTCCATCCACCCACACAAATCTTCCTTCTGTCTCTCTGTCGGTCAAACCCAGCCACACGTAACTCTGGTTTAAACCTTTAACAAAGTCCTGAACAGAATTAAGCAGCCCCGTTACTGAAGTATAAACTGTACAATAGATTGGTGTCTCCATACAGTATATAGTTATACTGAAGCACGATGCCACACACACCGCACGAACACGCTCACACACACACACACACACACACACGCACGCACGCACGCACGCACGCACGCACGCACGCACGCACGCACGCACGCACGCACGCACGCACGCACGCACGCACACACACACACACACACACACACACACACACACACACACACACACACACACACACACACACACACACACACACACACACACACACACCGAACTATACCTGTTTTTTTTTGCTGTTTATGACCATCAGGTCTGATTGGTTGTCTCTGCAGTATTGTCTGCTCTCCTCCCAGGTTTTCTTCTCAGACTCAGTAGAGATGTAGTAACAACCACAGCCAAATTTCTGCCACCCAGGTAATTCTAACAACAAATAAACATCGACACAGTTTTTATTTTATTTTATTTTACGGAAAGAAAATAATACTAAAATTAACAGATTAATGACATAATAAACCATAGGAAGTAACAATGAAGATAAAAGGTGATGTCTCACTGACCACAGAGCCTCTTCTTCAGGTCATCTCTCTCTCTCGTCATGTTGATATATCTGGTTTTTAATTCATCCAAACTGGTCTGAAGCTTGACTTTGTCTTCATTCAGGTGTTTGACCAGGTTGTTGTGAAGGAGAATCAACAAACTGATTAGCTTCACATAAAAACCATGTTCTGATGGTAACTCGACTAAAGGACCCTAATTTGGGGAAACGGGCGAACCGGCGCATTGTGCAGTCAACAGTGTGGTGGGTGGGGTGACTTGAGAAAGGTGCAGTGCCCGTGGTGAAGTAGACTGAAAATGTAATCAGTAGGCATGTAACGATATATCGATATATATCGACGATATGAATCGATTCATTGAAATTAAAAAATAGATTTTCAAAAAAAAAATTAATTTGTATTTTTTTGGGGGGGGCTAGTGTGTGATGTGAAATGTGAGCGTTAGTCATATTCCATCATATTCAAGTGCTTTTGGAGAGAAATGATAGTCACTTTCAGTAGTAGAGCACTGTAGAGGGGAGCTGTGTGTGTCTGTGACTGTGCCCAGGTGATGATGGTCGTTGATACTCATCAAGGAAGGCAATTATGTTTCTGCACTGTCAAAAGTAATGCTATTTTTTTGCAATGTAGTTAAATTAAAAATCTCAGGTCGGAAGATGAATTATATAAAATTAAAAAAACTTTTCTTTATATTTTTTAATATCGTGAAACATCGTATCGTGAACCTCATATCGTGATACGAATCGTATCGGGAGTTGAGTGAATCGTTACATGCCTAGTAATCAGTGATCACCTATCAAACCATCGCTTTTCATTAACTCCAGGGGCAGTATGCTGCACTCATGCATTGTGGGCATATGATTTACACAGTGTCATGGAAGAGATTAAAGCCTTATTAGAAAATGTTTCTCATTAGCAAAGTATAATCCTTGTCCCGGAGACTGGGACAGACAGCAGATAACCGCCCTAGGATGACACACGGGTGGGACAAAACGCAGCACTTTTCCTCCAGCAATTGCGATTTTACCTGTCCACTACACTGCATGTCTCACGCAAATTCACCTGCCCCAAATGTGGCCCCGTGTGTAGTTCCAGCAACAGACGTCAACACAATTCATGACTCAAATATAACATGTAAAGATACATTTATACGTTTATAGAATCATAGAATGACACTCACTGTGTACGACCAGGCCAATGATGACAGCCAAGAGGAGAAGACACATCAGCCCCAGACACACTGCAGCAGCTCTGTAACCATTCTTCTTTGACTCACCATAGTCTGAAAAACATAAGATAAACCTATGGGCTTACTTGAAAGGGTTTAGAGTTTTCTTTCAAAATTATGCGGTTGTTAAAAAGGAGAATTCCATGCTAGAAGGCTTTCTTACCTTTATTTGTAGTTGTTACGTCCCCACCAAAGAGGTCCAGGTGTTATTTTGTGCAAAAGCACATTATTGGCTATTTCCCCTACAATAAGCCCTCAATGAATTGAATGGGGCATTGGGGTGTTGTGCTAATTTGCTTATTTCCATCACTCAAAAATCTTTTTTTTAAATATATCCTCTCTTCATAATGTAAATAGTATCCCAAGCGGCACACTTTACTACTTATTTTGATGGAAATAAGCGAATTAGCACAATAAAACAACCCCCATTGAGGGCTTATTGTAGGGGAAATGGCCAATAATGCACTTTTGCACAAAATAACACCTGGACCTCTTTGGTGGGGACATAACAACTACAAATAAAGGTAGGAAAGCCTTCTAGCATGGAACTCTCCTTTAAGGTGTAAAAGGTGGTTGCTGACACTGCAGTTGCTGGGGTAAACTAAGTGGTGTCAAGAGTGTAGCAGGCAGTTTCTGTATGTAAAACAGGTGGTTGCTATAGTAAAGCATAGTTTTGCAAGGTAAAACAAGTGGTTGCTTGGGTGTTGTAGGTAATTGTTGGGCCGAAATGGATGCTAGTAGGCAAGGCAGCTGTAGGGTGTAAAATGTGTTTTCTGTGGTGGCTACTAGGATGCAGTAGTCAGTTGCTCAGGGGTTGGTATAGCATACAATAGGTAGTTGTCATGGTGTAGTAGTAGGCAGTTAGCTGGAGAAGGAGAAATGGCAGAGTGGGCTCAACTGGGGAGATCTCGAACGAACGGCTAAAAGCCAAGTGAAATGGAGGACTATTATTTTGTCAACAGCCTACAGTTGGGTGCCACCGATATTGTCCCTTATTATTTGACCCATTTAGGCCTGACCTCAACATTGTAAAAAATCCTTCTAAATCCTCCAGTTTTCTGAAATAAATATTTTCACGATTTTTCAAAAATAGCAGACCTACAAAGCTCGTAGCGCGCCACTCGGTGGCGCGCTATGAGCTTGTAGATCTGCTATTTTTCAATAGCTAAATTATAACAATGTTTAAAACACCAAAAGGGGTTCCCGCCCAAAATGGGTTAACTGTCCTTTTGCGCAGATCACGCAAACCTCAGCAAAAAGAAAAGGACAATATCGATGGCCTCCAACTGTATGCACACAAGAGGAGCAAAGGGCTTAAGTCGAGTAAGTCGAGTAGGCCTATAGCAGTTACTATGGAATTAATAGGTTGTAATCGGTGGTTGCTATGGCATTGGTCTGAATGGCCGATAAAGTATCGTTTTTTCGACCGCGACAGAGGCGTGCTGTCTCAATTGAACTTGAGCCATGTGAGGCCCCACCGAGCAGGCTAAAGCGAGCACCGTTGGAGTTGCAGCACAGAATAGTGAGTCATGTTCTGGCGAGAGCGTTAGCCCCGACCAGTTGCCAGTTTTGCCACTTCTAAGTGGCAACGGGCCAATCACGGCGCGTCCTTGCACAAGCTGTGTAGGGTTTCGAATAGGGATGCACGATTAATCGGTAGCATAATCGGAAAAAGGCCATATCGGCCATAAAAATGCCATATCGGTATCGGAACGGTCTCAAAATAATACAGATTATTTCATCGGTTTTCACCAGCAAAAAATGATTTTAAATGAAAAATGTAAAAAATCATCAATGAGTTCAATATGCATCAAAAGTGTCTAGTACCTCTAGAACAGAAGCCACATTTTTCTACATTTCATTTGTGTACTCATCTCATTTAGTAGTCATTCAGTTGTGAAAACTTGGAAAAGAGTATAGGCTATTTATTGAGTGATTGAATACTTTATTAACAGGCTTTGGGCCAAGCCCCCTATAGGGCCTATAGGCTTGTTTCCATTGTGGTCCTCTGTATAATATCGGAATTGGTCAGAATCGGTATCGGCAGATATGACCCTGCAAATAATCGGAGATCGGATATCGGTCATAATTTCGTAATTGTGCACCCCTAGTTTCGAATGATCATGCATCTCAGACTACATGTGGCCAGTCATACAAATCTCTACCTTTCCGGGACGAAACCTCTTAACAGAACTTAGCTACGATGCTGCAGACTGACAGGTGCCGACCAAGGAAAGGATGCACATAAAGTTAGCACATGAAATGTTGTTACACAACTGACGAAATCACAACATCACTAGCAGCACTCAATGCTGAGGAAAGCTCATGCATACGTGTCAGTGTGGCCGTTGCCCCGTGCCAAATAATAAAACCCAAGGATTTGAAGTGAGTGCTGGTGGTTTTGTTGAACTATTTCTGAACTGTGCACCCGGTAAAACACTGTTATTTTCTTTTCCTTTTTTCTTTTTCTCCCGCTCGCATTTGCTTTGCACTACTTTGAAGTTTGAACCATGATGATTATCAACGCAGGGCACCCGGGGTGCATACTTAGTTTAGACTAGTCATTGGTTAGACATGGGTTAAGGTTAGGTTTAGGTGTGCCCCCCAGTGGGAGGTTAGGGTTAGGGTGAGGGTTTGAGATAGGTTGTAGTTGTAGGACTAATGACTGGTCTAACCAATGACTAGTCTAAACCAAATACTGTCTAAACTAAGTACTGCACCCGGGCACCCAACTTGTGTTTTTCTAATTTCTATCTGTCATATTAATAATTTTTTTGTTGTGGACGCGCTGGAACCCCTTCAAAGAGGGGTCCCCGGACCACACTTTGAGAACCACTGATATCATACATATACTGTATAGTTATGTATTTGGTGTTTTCCCCCCAATCGTATTGAATATCTAAGATTTTCAAGGTATTGCTTCAAAGATTTTGTTTTGTATAGATCACACAAGGACAAGCACATGGATGAATAAATGCAGATATCAACTGCATTTTCTGAGTAAACCGTCACATTATACGTTCTTTTGGCAGCATTCAGGTTTCGTGACACTGCTTGTGACAGTGTCTCAGAGTACGCCCACTCCTCCAGATACCACTACACCACTGCTCTTGTTGTCTAGAAGTGTCGGTTAACCATCATGGCTTCTTCTTAGTATGTGTTACCTCCACCATGCTGCTGCTGTGGTGCTGTGCTCCGTGGTACGGCATCCTGCTGTGTCCCAGAGCCAGGGTGGAGGTCATCCTGCTGTGTCCCAGAGCCAGGGTGGAGGTCATCCGCAGTGACGTAGATGTCCACTTCCCTCTCCTCCCTCTCCCCCCTGTCTTCATGCTCTCCTCTCTCCACCAGCAGCAGCTCTGCTTCCCTAGTCTCTCCTCCAACATGTCTGACCTTGACCTTCTGGGTCAGCTCTGGCCTGGCGTTGGTGTTGCCATACACGTGCTCGTCCTCAGAGTCAGACATATCTACTGCATCAGACTACACTTGCACAACTTCTTGGTAAAACAAAAGTCACAAACAAAGAGGAACATATATAGCGAGGTCATTTCCTGCCGAACTCTCTTTTCGGTAAATGCATAGCATATCGCAAGTATGACTTCCACAGGAAGCGCACCCACCTCTCTCTCTGCTGCGGTGTGCATTTCCTCAGCGACAGCCATCATTAGGACAGACTGTGAACGATGACTATATGGGCCCTATTGTGACTCTGCAACTTTACGGATGGCAGGTGTTTCTTGGTTTTGTTGCAGGTTGTAGGACAGGGGTAGGCAACTAAGTTTGTCCTCTGGCCAATATATATCTTTTTAGAGTCTAAATTGACATTAAAAATGCCAAATTAGAGCAATATCTCAATTTAAATGAACATTAAGACTGTTTTCACCCCTATGCCAGCTGCTCTCCCTGCACTGTCAGTCTCAACATGGAGTATCAGTATATTATAATATGTATAATAAACCTGTAGGTGGGGATAGTTTCTCTATTTGGACAAAATAGCCTATAGGCCTATGTGAGACTGTCCCCCCCCCCCCCCCCCCCCCCCCCTGTATACTGTATCACGCTGCAGGTGCTAAACGCTGGTTAGGAGGTTTGTTCTTGACAGAGTAGATTACCTACCTGTGTATTTCTGACTTAAAGTTATGAATGACAATAAAGAGGAACTTGAACTTTACTATTCCAAATGAGCAAACCTGTGTTTGTGTGTGCGTGCGTGCGTGCGTGTGCGTGCGTGCGTGCGTGCGTGCGTGCGTGCGTGTGCGTGTGTGTGTGTGTGTGTGTGTGTGTGTGCGCGCGTGCGTGTGCGGCCTAAAAAGGCACTCTAGAAATGTAGACCATTTATCTGCAATCATCTTGTTGGTCCATTCGGTTATTTTTATTTTGTCACCAGTGTTGGCTAAAAAACAACCAGTCTTCTTGACACCACGTATGACTGTCAGGTCCACAGTAGAGTTGGCCTACACTAGCAATAGTTTGAATCTTTTCTTATTTTCTTCATGCACAAGTTACTTTACTTACAATTCTGCATTGCCCTTTAAAAATGTATGTTTTTATTCTTTGTCTTGTAACGTACCGGTGGTGTGCTTCACTGCCTGCCTGTTTTGTTTGTTGTTTGTTGTGTGCAGGGACTACGGATGACATTTTGCATCTTTGCTAATTCCGGTGTATTTGCGTTGCATTTACTTACTTATAATATGCTTGTCCCGTCAAAATAAACAAATAAAGTAAAGTAAACTATTTTAAGTGTCCTTTTTACTTTCTTTTTCTTCTTCTTGTTCTTCTTTCCAGAAACCAACGCTGCCCAAATCCACCACCGACCAGACCACACTACACACACAGCCCGTTGTAACCTGTCCTCAACACCAGGTGAGCTACTCATTACATGCCCTAAACTTACCACAGGTAGATACAAAACATAAATAGTACACAAACGATAGGAAGACGTGTGTATGAGACCTTTGCTATTCGCAAAAAAATAGCTTTTATAATATAATATCAGCAATTCAAAATGTGTCCAAATTTACTTTGACCTGCTGTAAAGACACTGCAGTTACAGGGTTTGCCCAGAGGGTGTCACTATATAAATGCTAATCATAGCACAAAGCCTATATATCTATCTAATAACACTGTTGCTATTAATCATATCTTTCTAACATGAGACTTTAATATTTCTCGGTTGTCGTTCAACAACAAATGAGTTGTAAGGTGAGAGTAGACACTGATGCATCACTGCTCACATTGAATATAACAGTGTGTACTGTGAAGTGAAGGTGAATCTATTTGTTTGTAGTGTTGATTGATTTTGACAGCTTGAATAATTTTCATTTAGTTTCAGTCACATTTTAGTCACCTGGAATGTTTTAGTGTTAGTCTAGTTTTAGTCGACTAAATATCATACGATTTTAGTCGACTAAATATCATAAGATTTTAGTCGACTAAATCTACAGTTGATTTAGTCGACTAAAATGGATTTTGGCAGGCCTTGATGGCATCGTAGTGACTGATTTTACACTTGCTGAAAATAGCCGATCTACAAGCTCACAACGCGTCGCGCTGCGACGCGTTGTGAGCTTGTAGATCGGCTATTTTCAGCATGTAACCAAGTGCAAAATGACTTATACTGTATCTCTTGTCCACTAGTCCCTTCCTAACATGTTATAGTCTACTTTTCATTTGTTGACGAAATTGTCAATATATTTAGTTTTAGTCATCATAGCTTAGTTTTCATTTAGTTTCCATTTAGTTTCCGTCAGTGAAAAATGGTAGTCGACGAACATTTTCCGTCATAGTGTTAGTCGACGGAATCGACACAGTTTGTTTGCAGACGTCAATCATGTTCACTCTGCTGAACGCCTCATCTCTCATTTCATACTAATTCAGGGGGCCCCCAGGGGGTCCTTGAGGGGGTCCCCAGGAGGTCCTTGAGGAAGACCCCCAGGGGGTCCCCAGAAAAATGAGTCCCCACACCCTACTTTGAGAACCACTCAACATCAGTGGTGGGAAAAGTACTCGCATGTTTTACTTAAGTAAAAGTATCAATACTGCAATATAGAAATACTAAAAGAAGTATTGGCATCAAAATTTATTTAAAGTGCCAAAAGTAAAATTACTACTAATAATAATAATTGATTTTATTTATAACGCACTTTATATTCGTCAGAATCTCAAAGTGCTACAGCAAATGGATAAAAGCAGAAGAAACAACACACCATTTAAAAACATCTAATAGAACGGGAACATTTAAAACATAAGGGCAAGGCTATAAAAAATACTCATTATGCCGATGTTTAATTTCAAGTTTTCAAATGTATAAAAAGCATTTGAAAAGAGCAGATCTACAGGGGCCGAAATGTATATTTCTGAAGTGGTTAATGCATGTTTTGTAATAATAATCACAATCGACAAAGTAACTATAGTTTTCAAATGAATGTAGCGGAGTAAAAGTACAATATTTGGATCTGAGATGTAGTGGAGTAGAACTAAAAAGTAGGCTAATATGTAATATATTACTCTTGATTCCAAGTAATATAATATTATTACTTTTTTAAGGAGTAATATGTAATAAGTGTATTGCCCAACACTGGTCACAGTGGTCAGCAATGGCCATTTGCTCTGAATTT
>NC_136789.1:51850738-51868238 GCF_951216825.1 Electrona antarctica | reverse complement strand
ATCGGTGGTTAGACTGGCATTATTTGCCGATTCCGATATGACCCGATATGACCAAATAAGGGCCGATCGGATACTTTTCCGATACCGATACAGTATCGGGACATCTCTAGTTTAGGGTACATGGACCACATGGGGAGCTTAAAGCCCTGACCGGCAAGTCCCCGGTTTGATTCCCGGGCCAGTTGGAGAGAGTAGAGGAGCTACATGCAGTTAATGTTTCCTTTATCTATCACTGTGTGTATCAAACAAAGACCCCCCCCCCCCCTGTCCCCCCCGTCCCCGTCCCCCTGTCCCCCTGTCACTTTGAAGTGATACAGACAGCGGTTCCCAAACCTTTTTGGCCATGCACCCCCTGTTACCTCCCGACCTAGCTGATGCACCCCCCCACATGGAAATATAAATTGCATAAGCTATATAGAGACATATATATCCTTTTTATCCACATATATGAACCTGAATATGGCATGATGGCATTGATGGCAATCAAAAATTGAAAGTAATACAAATCCAAATCTAAACTTTAATCTTGATAATAATAGTTGAGCATAAGCGTGGCACAAAAACCGCAGCAACGTGCCTTTGTGCACAGGAATAAATGAATGTTAATTGAACTGTTGAGTGTAAAAAAAAAAAAAAAGAATGGACCCCGCAAATTAACCCTCCAGATTTTTCCACAATGGTGAGCAATCTGGTGTTGGGGAGGTTTATCCCTGGAAATGCTACCGACGCAATCATTTGTTTTGGCGCGCGTGCGAGAATCATAATCGCTTTATTTGTCAATCTCCCCCATGTACTTACATACACAGAGAATAATACAATACTGAGTCTAACTGAGAGAAAGAATTGAAATACATGTATTTTTGATGTTGTCATACAAAATGTACAAACCTTGCCTTGTTATACAAAGTGTGTATAAAAAGTTTTGGCTTCTATATGAATCTCCACGGACGATTGCTATAGGACTTGAGTTGGGATCAGTGGCCTCTTGGCCCTGTTATGTTTTTAGTGTTTGGTCTGTTGAGAGACAGGGAGTCTCTCCTATAAACCGTTATCGTATTATAGATCCTATGTTGTGTAGGGTATAATGTGGCTCCCTTTTTGTTTTGGTTTTAACCCATCTAGACCTGAGAAAAGATTCTACAAAATGCCTTCTAAGTCCTGACAAGTTTTCTGAAAAACCCATGTTTCTATGTCAGTCGTCCTCAAACATTTTCATGTCAAGGACCCCCAAAAATATATCTAATTGGCCGGCCGACCCCCATCTGAAAATATGTTGTTCCAGGGACCCCCCCCCCCCCCCAGAAGCAAAGATTTGAGTTTAAAAAAAAACGTTCGCTCTAAGAGAATATACTGGCGCATATATTTGCGCCACTTTTTCACAATTTTTCCAAAATAGCAGATCTACAAGCTTGTAGATCATAATGCTTAAAACACCAAAAGGGGTTCCCGCCCAGAATGGGTTAACCCATCAAGACCTGAGTCCGACTTTTACAAATACTTGTCACTTGTAGATCTGCTATTTTAAGCCAAATAATACAATAATGGTTAATGTGGTTAAAATGATCGTGATGCTGTGTCTTATATCTAAAATGACGCTTTTTATGCTATCCCGGTTTCGATGGGTTAACCCATTGAGACCTGAGACCAGATTCTACAAATGTCTTCTAAATCATGACAGTTTTCTGAAAAATTGTTTCTCAAAAATGGTTTCTATATCAGTGGTTCTCATGCCAAAAAAAACCAAAAAATATATGTATTTGGCCGCTGACCCCCATCTAAAAAAAAGTTGTTCCAGGGACCCCCCCCCCCCCCCCAGAAGCAAAGATATGAGTTAAAAACATTCGCAGTGAAAGAATATATATTCAAAGATTTGCACACATTTTCAAGATAAAAGCAGATCTACAAGCTCATAGCGCAGATATGAGCTTGTATATCTGCTATTTTTCAATAGCTAACGTTTAAAAGAACAGTTTAGGGTGTTATAAAAGCCTGGTTTAACCCATTGAGACCTGGAACGCATCCATGTCACGTTAGCGTTTAACCACATTAACCATTAACCCATTTTGGGGCGGGAACCCCTTTTGGTGTTTTAAACATTGTTATAATTTAGCTATTGAAAAATAGCAGATCTACAAGCTCATAGCGCGCCACCGAGTGGCGCGCTATGAACTTGTAGGTCTGCTATTTTTGAAAAATCGTTAAAATGTGCCTCAAATCTTTCCGAAAATGTCATGATTTAGAAAACTTTTTTTTTTAAATTTCGACGTCAGGCCTGAATGGGTTAAAAGAAGATGCGTTTCCCGGCTTCTAGGGTTTAACAGCCTGGTTTCATGTGTGCTGCTGCAGGTCCTGCATGTGCATGTACGTATACGCCAGGTCCTCATCGCGGCTGCAAACGCGCCGCGGTCTCTCCTCCACTCTGCCGGAGCTAAAAGCCTCCAAACGGAACGGTAATTGCCCAATTAGGGCCCTCTCTCGCTCGGTATGCGGCGCAGGCAGGCAGGCAGGCAGGCAGCAGACCCACTATATGCAGCCCTCCTCCGCGTGCTCGCAGAGTCACATAATTGAGCTGAAAGCAAATGAACGGGATGGCAGACAAACAAGCTACTAGAAAATAATTACCTGGAGTGTTTCTTTTCAGCGCGGCGGCACAGCGAATTTCATTATTGTCGATAGCCCCTAAAGCTGCTCGAAACGCCGGTATTTGTCATTTTCATAGAGACTTGATAATGACATTAATTTGTCTTAACGCGTTAAGACCGGGAACGCTTCTGTGTGTCGCCTTAGCTTTTAACCACTTTGAACCATTGTTTTAAACTTTAGCAGATCTACAAGCTACGTAGCGTGGCACGAGTGCCACGCTACGTAGCTTGTAGATCTGGCTATTTTTGAAAGATCGTGAAAACGTGTGCAAATCTTTGAATACATATTCTCTCAGACATTTTTTAACTAACGCATTTGCCTCCGGGGGTCCCCGGAACAACATATTTTGACATGCGTGTCGGCGGCCAAATACATAACAATTTTTTGGGGGTCCTTGACATGAAAAGGTTTGAGCACCACTGATATGGAAACACAATGTTTTTTCAGAAAACTGTCATGATTTAGAATCTGGTCTCAGGTCTTATTGGGTTAATGGGTTTGGCGCTATTGTTAAAAATAGTAAAATGAGTAGAAAGTGTCTTTCCGCCGGCAGGTAGAGGGGACTTCAGCGCGCTCCCCCGTCCGCCACGAGGACATAATTTGGTGTGCTTGTCAGATTTCCAATCATTTGTTACATGGAACATGAGTAATGCTAATGCCATTAATGTCCATTTTCCTCAAAATTCATTACTGCCCTTTTTTGTTGTTGTTGCCTTTTATCTTTGTAATACCGCTACCCATTTTCCGGTGCTCTCAAGAGGTTACACAAGGACTGATTAACAACATGTACATTTAGAATGTCATAGTCTGAACACATGGAACACATGCACACACATGCAAGTACCAGCTAATACTTAAAGATGAAGACTTTTGTATTCCCCCCCCCCCCTGTTTTTCATGTGTTTATGAGGTGTTCATTAGACCCCTTGGTGTGGTTGTTGTGTGCAATGACGTCTTCCCTTTGTATTTATAGGGTTTCTTCCTGGAGGCTGAAACCTTGACAGTCAAACGTGCTAATGAAAAACACAGTGATATAGTGACATCACAATATCATCCCCTCCCTTAACCCCTCCCCCTTTATCATACAACAACAGCTGTGAGTGCGGCTTCACCCATCACCACCCACCAGGCAAACCAGGCATACTTAAAGCACTGGTGGGAGTGTCTACATAAAAACGACATTTTAACAAATACTGTACACTTTTTTACATTTTAGGCCCGGCCCGAAAATGTCGGGTCAGGTCCGGGCTGAGTGGAATAGTAAGAGAGTGGCGACGCGCTTTGATCTCGGGTGCCTATGGGCTATAGTTCCATAACCTCGCCTCACCAGGCTTTCCACCACCTCGGAGGAAAGCCTGGTCTCTGTTTCAAAAGTCCGTATGATCCTGTCGGGAGCGGATGATATCGTTACGTCATGTTGTAGTATTGTTTTGTAGTCGATCAGGCAGGAACAACAGGCGGTAACTTTATATATATCTATGGCAACTTCCTTTTCATTTTCTCAATAAAAGCTCTCGTAGCCTGTAGCTTTTATTGAGAAAAATCGGTTTGGGGGAAAAGGAAGTTGCCGCCTGTTGTTCCTGCCTGTCGACTACAAAACAATACTACGACATGACGTAACGATATCATCCGCTCCCGACAGGATCATATACCCTAAATGAAATGGTGCCCAGGCTAATAGTTCCAAACATTGGAACTATCCCATTGAGATGGAACGAGCACTTCCACATTCCATAGTTACAATGGGAGTCAACGCTATAGTGCCGCCACTCTCTTACTAGATTACTCTGGGTTTCGGGCAGAATTTGAGAACTCTAATATTCAGAGGTCTGACCTGCTCTGCCTCAAACTGTGTGAATACATCATAATAACACATTCTGAGGTTTTAAATCCATGGATGATGATGATAATTGGTTAGAACAAAATGGATAAAAGCACGTCTCCACTTCCTGCTGTTATAGTTGGTTAGGTTTTGATCTGTTTTTAACTCTAAACTGATATCATTTATTTACTCTCCAGTCGGTGGAAATTCACCAGATATACCAGTAGTATTATTATCATTGAATATGTTGTGCGTGCGTGCGTGCGTGCGTGCGTGCGTGCGTGCGTGCGTGCCTGCCTGCCTGCCTGCGTGCGTGCGCGCCTGCGTACGTGCGTGCGTGCGTGCGTGCGTGCGTGCGTGCGTGCGTGCGTGCGTGCGTGCGTGCGTGCGTGCGTGCGTGCGTGCGTGCGTGCGTGCGTGCGTGCGTGCGGTCATGAGGTACACTTACTGTGCGTACACATTCAACAGCTGACTTCAATGTAGTGCAGTCAATATTTGTCTTGTAGTGGAGTAAAATAAATAAATACTCAAGTAGTACAGAAACAATGTACTTTTGTAGTACTGTAGTGCTCAAGTCAATATACTTCATTGCTGACTATACGTCAGCAAATATACATCGGCCTCATCATTGTATTTGGTCAAATATAATTCATTTTTGTGGTGTAATAATTGTACACTAGACTATAGAGGGGTAAGTGGATAAGAAGCTTTGGCCTCCACGGGGCAGTCTCTCTAAGAAAGTGTCCCACTCGGCACATAACTGACGTCACCGCCATGATGATACAATAGCTGTTAAGAGGTGACAGTCGGCACTGTACACTGATCTAATGATTGTGTTTCTGTGGTGTGTAGCGTCTCTTTAGGTTGTGTAAAATTAACTTTGGAGTGTGTGACTGAAAGATGCACTACAGCTGATGTGAGTGGATGACTAATTTACAGTGTAGTGCTTCTTCTTACGTAACGACCCCATTGGATCATGCTGTACTTTACAAACACACCCCTTAACCCATTCTGGGCGGGAACCTCTTTTGGTGTTTTAACTGCATTATGTTATGCTTTAGCTATTGAAAATTTGCAGATCTACAAGCTCGTAGCGCGGCACTAGGCCTGCTATTTTTGAAACATCGTGAAAAATGTGTCACAAAGTTGGAATATGTATTCTTTCAGCGCGAACGTTTTAAACTCAAATCTTTGCTTCTGGGGGATCTCTGTGGAACAACATATTTTCAGATGAGGGTCGGTGCGGCCAATTACATATAATCCGTGGGGGTCCTTGACATGAAATATTGAGCACCACTGATACAGAAACATTAGGTATTTCAGAAAACTGTCATGATTTAGAAGACTTTTCTTTTTTAATTCCGACGTAAATGGGTTAAAGGATAAGTCCAGACCAAAACACATGTGCCCATGAATCGGCCTATAATCCTGTCCCAACATACATGTTAGGGCATTCACCTCTTGTCATTTTTACTGGTTGACTAGTTGCCTAGTTTACTAGTCGACTAGTTGTTTTACTACCTATTATGTAAAAAATATATATATATATAATTTTTTTCTCTTTCTTTTTTTTGGAAATAAATATTTGTACATTTAAAAACTGTGTACATTGGTGACTATAACTATAATCTACCTGATCTTGAGGCCTACAAAATGTTGTTCTTAACAACTAGTCAACTAGTACCACCAACAAGTGGATTTACTAGTCGACTAGTAAACTAGTAAACTAGTCGACTAGAAGCTTAATGCCCTAATACATGTTGGCCTTTCATTGTTTCATAGATGACCACTGGTTCTCCATTGTACTGCACCCCTACCAGTGGCTCCCACAGTAAGAGCCAGAGGTGCTACAGGTACTACTACAATATTCTACTGGTTTACAACTTTCTTCTTCTGAACTTGTTTAACCCATTCTGGGCGGGAATCCCTTTTGGTGTTAGCATTATGTTAAGCTTTAGCTATTGAAAAATAGCAGATCTACAAGCTCATAGCGCGGCACCGAGTGGCGCGCTACGAGCTTGTAGATCTGCTATTTTTTGAAAAATCGAAGAACAACGCTTTTTCAGAAAACTGTCAGGATGTAGAAGACATTTTTAGAATCTGATCTCTTAAGAACATTGTATATAAAAATGCAATTCGTTATTATTATTATAGCAAGCATTATCATTTAAGTAAGGGATAATATCTGGCTAGGTGGTCATTGTCGGGAGATAATTCACCGAGATCATTACACTCCCTGAAGGTGAATTATCTCCCGACAATGACCACCTAGCCAGATATTATCCCGCTTATTACATGGCTAACTAACATAAATTAATACATTGACCCAAAACACAACAAAAAAAGTATTCCATAAGTTCGCGCTGGCTGCGTCTGCAGCTGCAGGGCTGCAGCACAGTCGGAAAACAAGGAAGTGAGTTGATCAAATAGAATACATTTTCGGGTCCTGCTTCGTCTATTTCTCGCTCAAATGTTTTCAAAAACATTTTTAAGAGCAATGTTTAGCTGTAAATGACATTGTGTGTCACTAGTGTGTGTGTGTTTACATGGCTGTCATGTTGGAAACAGCAGTAAATCAAGCGGGACGCAGCCGCGCAGCTGGTGCTCAGAGGGTTTGATTAGGCAGCGGTCATTATCGACACATAATTCACCGCTGAATTAAGCGATTGACCAATCGGAATCAAGCATTCAACCAAGCCATGTAATAAGCATTGTTAACTGCTTTCAAGAACTCAAAAACAATCAACATGGCCCAGAACAAACACGTTTGGGACACTGCTGCGTACATATCATTGTAAACGTGCTGTTGCCTAAACAAGATGTTGAAAATGTGATTTAATTACATCAAGTGAGTAATAAATAAACTGTATTGTCCCGAAGGATATTCGTCTTCACAGGTCATTCAAAACACCCACAGCACAGAGACAATACATCATCATCATCATCATCATCATTTTTCGACCGCGGTCAATACATACAACACTGTCCCAACTGTGCACAAAACCATCGTATCGGCGGGGCAGTTTGTTTAATGCCGTGATCGATGGCTGAGGGGACAAAACTCCTGATAAAAACGACCTTTCCCCACGCTGGCATGAGGTTGAAAAAGCTATACAGAGGATGATCAGTGTCATTTGAGTGTGCTAACCGTGTGATGGCCTTGGCTTATGGTTCATATCAGAGCATGTGGGTGTATAGGAAGTCTGATGATTTTTCTTTTCTCATAAGCAAATATTGAAAGGGAGTTATTGAAATATGGATTAGCATGACTATTTATAGATAGATGTATTTTTTTTAATCCAAGTCTGAGTCTGTGATAATTGAGTAGTGAACAAAATTATCGAGTGGGTTTTATGAAAGAATATGCAGTTCTTTCATAAAATCCTGCACTCAATCATGTATGAGTTGATATGGTTGACAATGAGCAATTACACAAACTGGCTGCTTTGTACTTTGTAGAAACCTTTAATAATTAATTCATGTTATTAATTGGAATGGAAAACAAATCTCAAAGTAAATTGAAGTCCTAAAACTTTTTTATTACTTCCTTTTTTGTTAATGATTTCGTAACAATAATCGTATTGATTCTCTTGGATTTCGTTCAGGCTGGCACTTGGGGGTGCATGTCCAAGCTAAGTCTTCTTATAGAGAGCCCTCTACCTCTCCCCATGCACATGGTGAATTGTCCGGTCCTTGTGGTCCTAAAGTTTAATGAGGCTAACATAATCGTAAAGGTCATTAAAGACAAGGCAAAAAAGAAAATCACAAAATAATGGCCGTTGCTATGGAGTCCATGTTCTAAAGGAGTGCTCCTCAAACGCTTTCAAGTCAAGCGCCCCCCAAATTAACATGGAGCCACATCTGATAATATTTAGTTTCTTAGGGACCCCCATAAAAGGAGATTTATGTCGTTAAAATGTTCCTAAAATACCCACAAAAATAAAATAAAATAAAATAAAATAAAATAAAATAAAATAAAATAAAATAAAATAAAATAAAATAAAATAAAATAAAATAAAATAAAATAAAATAAAATAAAATAAAATAAAATAAAATAAAATAAAATAAAATGTTGTTTTGAAAATAACAGATGTGATATTAAAGCAGCACTATGTAACCTTTTTAAGTCCAATCTGTATGGTAGAGTATGTTAATACAATATAACTTCTTCAATTGGGGTGGTTGTATTTTGTCTCTCTTCTATTGAGACATTTAGATCATGTCAAAGGTCATGTCTCACCTAGACACAGGATCTGACGTAAATTCTGATTAAATTTAGGCCTATCCCCTGAGCAAGCAGGCAGGCTCTATTAGCTCGGTGGTACATGTTTCAGGACTGGGTTCAAATCTGGGGTAGAAGAGGAAAGATGGAACCCCCTCAAAACTCTGGGGATTACTCCAGGATTACTGCATGTTTTTTGTGAGGGTACCTATACCTACTACCTACTCTACGGGACACGGGGAGAACATGCAAACTCCACACAGAAAGGCCCTTTCGCCAACCCCGCCTCGGGTATGGGCACTGATGACGCGGAGGAGAGGACACGCCGCCAGCGCCCACAGCGTCCACAGCGGGAATTGTCCGGGCTTTCTTGAAAGTTTTTCAAGTTTCTGTTTCTGAAACGTCATGGTTTCCACCCGACAGCGATGATGATGTGTCAGTAATCTTCTGAACTATAAGAACATCCCACCGTGTCTTTCTTCTGGAACCTTTTCTCTTCAGAGCTAATGTTTCAGTAGATTACCCACCGATAGATTTGACATGGACCCTGTAGTGCAGTGGTTCCCAAAGTGGGGTCCGGGGACCCCCAGAGGTACCTGAGGAAGTTCAAGGGGGTCCCCAGCTAAATGATAGTTTGGAACCAAATGGAACCTTATGCGTCTGTAACTCTGAGAGTGTACAAATGGAACCAAACGGACCCGTAAAATGAACATAGATTTGACAGTATAAATTGGCGGTCCCAGAGATAGAAATGCCATTAAATGGGTGTCTGTAGATTAATATGCATGTCAAACTGGGGGTCCTTGAAATTTAAATGGTTGAGAGTCACTGCTAGAGCCGTAAAAATCTTCTCCTGTGGGGGTCCCTGGCGTATATTTTATAATGGGGGTCCGCGGGGCTAATTAGTGTCAATTTGGGGGTCCCTGACATGAATAAGTTTGGGAACCACTGCTGTAGTGTTCATATTCTGGGGCAAACATAGCAGATCTACAAGCAGACTGGTGGTGAAAAGTTACAAAGTACATTTAAAGTACTGTACTTAAGTACAATTTTGAGGCATTTGTATGTTGAGTAATTCCAATTTCCAATACTTTTACTTCTACTCTCTTCTATGTGGCAGTATTGATAGGCTACTTTTACTTAAGCAAAGAAATGTAGTACTTTTTCCACCACTACTCTGTATACAAGCGGCAAAGAGATTTATTTGGTGTAGACTCTAGTCCACAGTCCATGGTCTACTACTTATTTCCCTCTACAGTAACAGAATGGAGCACATGAGGCTCACAAAGAAATGTACAAAAATGTACTTAGTAAAAGTACAGAAGTATTGGCATTAAAATGTACTTAAAAGTAGGCGTACCACAAGTAAAAAGTACTCATTATGCAGAATGAGTTTCAAGTTATAAAATGTATTAAAAATCTTTTGAAAATAGCAGATCTACAAGCTCACAATGCTTCACATCGCGGCACATTGTGAGCTTGTATATCGGCTATTTTCAAACGGCCAAAATGTATGTATAGAGCTGAAGTGGTCAATGTATGTTTTTTTTTTTTTTTAATAATCCAAATCTACAAAGTATACTACCGGTATAAAGTTTTCTAATAAATATAGTGGAGCAAAAGTACAATATTTAAAGTACAAATAACTCAACATTGTACTTAATTCGCCACCTAGATCGTCTATTGATCCTTCGGCCCTCGGCGATTGTCTCGTCTTTTTTTTTTATATTTATTGATTACGTTTCATAACGCTATTCTGCACCCGTCTGTATCACTCCGGTTGCCATGCAACGGAAGTAAACAGGGGGAAAAAAGTGAAAACTCAGAAGGCAAAAACGTTCTCTTCTGTTGACTCGAGTTTCATCAATCATCATCATCATCATCACAAAAGTGCATAAACCTATAAAAGGAGTAAAACAATCACCGACGTTGCTTTATACTCGAGTCCTCGAGGGACTAAATATCATTTGGATGACTTTAAATTTCCTTTTGATGTGAATCCATTTGTTCTGGTATAGATACGTCTCGAGCCTCTCCTTTCGGCGCCATTCATATCGAAAAAAAAGGGGCCTTGAAACGCTCTTCAAAGGCGTTTGTTCTAACCCCACCGAGGTCATTATGCCATTTATGTATAGGCTTGACTCACATTTTTCCCAAATCAGCAGACTTTTGGTCTCGATATAACAGGTCAAACCAATGAATTTAATGAACTCTCCCAGACACAATGAATGCCTCTTGCCATTTGAACCCAGATAAAGGGATATGGGCAGGTCAGCAGGCCCTTTCAAGAGGCCTGTACACAGATGTGACAGAATGCAGCCACTTCAGTTGTCTGCCTTGACAAGTTGTTCAAAGTCTCGGTGGATGTCAGTAAATAGCGGGCCTTCTTCCACGGTGCCCCCTTTGTCCCGCGCTCATTCACAAACACTTCCTAGAGACAATGGCGATGGAGAGAAAATAAAGAATGCGAGCTGCCATTTCTCAAACATTTACGCTCCTGTCCACCTTCTCATTAACGGAATAATAAGTTGTGTGCGACGTATACGTGTATATAGGGGAAAACTTTGTTTAGCGACGGAAAACCTTATGAGGTTTTCGAAGAGTTCTGACGGGCGGTCAAGTCGGTCGGTCAGTCGGTATAACCCTCGACCCCTCCCTCGCATTTGACCGTTTTGCCTTCCCGAACCTCCCCTCCCGTCCCCTTCCATCCATCCATCCTTCATTCAGTTCCCCTGCGCCTCACACTTCTTTGTCTACTGTTTCTTCATGGACTCTCCTCTCTGTGTCTTTCGGGGGGGGGGGGGGACTGACTCTCTCTGTGATGTCTCAGTCACTGCTGCAGGAGGCTTCATGCGGAGAAAGACGAATTGGTTGAGGATATGGCTGTAATGTGTGGAAAGAGGACAAGGAGGGCACGGAGGAGGAGGAGGAGGAGGAGGAGGAGGGGGGGAAGTCATCTGAGAGAGAGAGAGAGAGAGAGAGAGAGAGAGAGAGAGAGAGAGGTCTCTGCGCTCGCTTGATGGTTCCACCGTCCGTCGTCCAACTTTCACAAGCAGAATACATTTTTGGTGGCACAAACGTTGTGTTTTCTTTCTTGTTCAATGCAGCAGCTGGCCTATAGCATATAGCGCTTTTCCTTTTTTTCTTCCCCTTTTTCTTGACCGGGCTGAGAAAACAGCATCTTCAGTCATATCGTGTGTGTGTGTGTGTGTGTGTGTGTGTGTGTGTGTGTGTGTGTGTGTGTGTGTGTGTGTGTGTGTGTGTGTGTGTGTGTGTGTGTGTGTGTGTGTGTGTGTGTGTGTGTGTGTGTGTGTGTGTGTGTGTGTGTGTGTGTGTGTCCGCTTAATTGAATCAATTGGAGGACCATGGGAAACCACCGAGGGGGGTCAGGGCTGGGGATGTGGGGGGGGGGGGGCTTCCCAGAGTAGAATAAAGAGGGGGCAGCCCCCCCCCCACCCCCACACACAACACACACACACACACACACACACACCCCTCCCAAACCTACTCGTGTAACTATATTACTCCACTTTATTTACAACTCCTGATCACTCTCGCTCACACTTGAGTGGAATGACGCATGAGTTGGTAGAAATGACTCCAACGATCATATTCATCCTATACACGCGAGGTGCCAACTGGGACCCAAAACCGGGTTCTCCAGAGTGGTGCCATATAGAAGAACCAGTTCGAGTTTTCTTTAACCCATTCTGAACGGGAACCCCTTTTGGTGTTAGCATTATGTTATGCTTTAGCTATTTAAAAATAGCAGATCTACAAGCTCATAGCGCGCCACCGAGTGGCGCGCTACGAGCTTGTAGGTCTGCTATTTTTGAAAAATCGAAGAACGACTGACATAGAAACATAGCTTTTTCAGAAAACTGTCAGGATGTAGAAGACATTTTTATTTGTTTAAAGGACCAATTCATTTAATGGTTCTATAAAGAACACTGTAACCACTTAAACTCTCTACTTTATTGACTGTTGTCTCCCAGGTGGTCTTTTGCTTTTCTTCAAATATCTTATTAAAAAATAATCCAAAAATACCCAATCTACAAGTAGACCGGCTACTTTTGGGGGATTCAATTGGTACGCTATAGGTGATTGCTAAGTGATTAAAAGGTGCCTCAAGGCCTGGGCCGTGGCTCAGCGGTCCAGGCACCATGGCTGGTAATCCAGTCTGGCAGTGTGCCGCGGGTTCGACTCCCGATCCCGACGGCCTTTACTGCATGATGAAATGAAATGAAATCTATATTTACCCAGGGTATCTGGGCTAAGCTCAAGAACTTGTTTCCAGCCAGGCCCTGCTCATAGAACACATTTCATCATGTCTTCCCCCCCATCTTCCCCCCCATCTCTCTCCCCATTTCCTGTCAGCCTACTGTCTGTCCCTCCATAAAAATAAAGGCGAAAGCCACAAAAAAACATACACATTTTATTAACAGTTTGTAGAATGGGTACATTTCAATGAAAGTACAGGTCAATACAAATAAAACCAGAAAAAGCTCTCAGACTTCAGGGTCTCTATAAGAACAATAAATGAGTAACATGAAGAACCATTCACAACATAAAATGGTTGTTTAGTTAGTATAGGTGCTGGCTGTTCTTTGTGGAAACACAGCCTTTTAAAGAACCACTTAAGATCCATTATCTCTCCATATAGGAATGAACCCGGAGTCTCTAACCTCCCAGGGGTTTCTAACCAGCAACCCCCTGCAGTCGGCTCTGTTTCCTCCTCATTCATCTCACATTAGAGTCTATTCAGGAGTCCATATTGCTTTAGAATCCTTTTAGCACTTGTGTGGTTCTCAAGCTCTCTCCATGTATGCGGGCCGCGGACCCCCTGCACGGACCCCCACCTGAAAACACTGCCGTGCATGCCAGGGACCTCCCATGCAAGATTTGAGTTGTTAAAATGCTTCCCACCATGTTTTGAAAATGGCAAAAAATAGCTTGTACATCTGCCGTTTCCAAATAGCCAATATACGGTTAAACTGCATGATGTGATGTTATATTGGGGACCCCCCCCCCCCCCCCCCTCTCTCTCTCTCTCGAAGGGTGCACACAGCCGTTGCCTAGGCAAGGGCAACACGTTTCACGGCAATGAATGAGAATTTTGGAAGACATTTGCATAAGTAAGAATAGCTCCGCCTGTATGAATTTCATATCCCAATATGCCCCCTTTTCTTCTCAAAAACTCCATTGCGGGCATTGTGTTTTGCCTTTTGTTTGTTCCATTTTTTTTTTTGTCTTCACTCCTCCTTTTTTTTTTGCCTTTTACACCCACCCACCCAACCAACCATAAACACACACACACACACACTTGCACGCACGCGCACACACACACTCACACTCACACTCGCACACACTCGTTTCTTTTCCATTCCATTTGGCAGTGGCAGAACTGTCTGAACTTTTCTCAGAGTCGTGAAGCAAGCACGGGGAGGGGGGGGGGAGGATTAGGTCTACTGTATATGTATATGTACATTTAAATATATTCCTAATATATTATACCACATTGTTTCTGTGGGGTCGGAAACCTCATTTGTCCAAAACTGGTTACTTTTCAGGATTCAAATAAATGAATAAAAAGTAGCACATCTACAGTTGGAGGCCATCGATATTGTCCTTTTCTTTTTGCTGAGGTTTGCGTGATCTGCGCAAAAGGACAGTTAACCCATTTTGTGGCGGGAACCCCTGTTGGTGTTTTAAACATTATGTTATAATTTAGCTATTGAAAAATAGCAGATCTACAAGCTCATAGCGCGGGTCTGCTATTTTTGAAAAATCGTGAAAATATTTATTTCAGAAAACTGGAGGATTTAGAAGGATTTTTTTAAAATTTTGAGGTCAGGCCTATGGGTCAAATGATAAGGGACAATATCGGTGGCACCCAACTGTATAACCTCGAAACCCCGTCAATTCGCTCTGCGTTTCCAGCTTGCATGTCTGCTACTTTTGATGCCATTGTAGCGCGATCAAAGTCGGACGTTGATTTACGGGAAAAACACAAAAAGTTGGAGACTGGACGGGAACCCCTTTTGGTGTTTTAAGCATTGCGTTATACTTTAGCGCTACGAGCTTGTAGAGCTGCTATTTTTAAAAAATCTTGAAAATGTGGTGCAAATATATTCTTTCAGAGCGTTTTTAACACAAATATTTGCTTCTGGGGGGGTCCCTGGAACAACATATTTTCAGATTGGGGGGGGGGGGTCGGTGGCCAATTACATATATTTTTGGGTGGTCCTTGACATGAAAATGTTTGAGAACGACTGACATAGAAAACATGGGTGTTTTTTTTCAGAAAACTGTCAGGATTTAGAAGGCATTTGTAGAACCGTCCTGAGGTCTAAAGAGGTTTCTCTGTGTTGTCGTGGAGTATCGGGGACGCACGGGTCACTGCTCATTTCACAGCCAGGGTCTCTCTCTCTCTCTCTCTCTCTCTCTCTCTCTCTCTCTCTCTCTCTCTCTCTCTCTGCAGATGCGCTCCATTGAGGAGCTGATGACACGCGGCGGGACGCTGCTACTACTTCTCTATTACCATAGAAACATAACAAAACTGGCTTTTCAGACGACTCTGGGCCGCCAGGGCTTATACACAACACAACCACTCTAAAAAAAAACCCAAACAGATCGCAGCTTTTCTAGCTGGAATAATACTCGCTTGTGTCTTAGTTTCTCACCGTGATAATAAAGCTGCTGCCAGCAACACTGGTGATGATGATAGACCGCACACGCACGCACGCACGCACGCACGCACGCACGCACGCACGCACGCACGCACGCACAGAGATGAATTTTTTTTAAAGCCCCCCTGAATGCCAAAACACGACATGCCATTCTGCCTCCCCCACTCCCAGTCTTAATTGTATCGTTTGTGTGTTTATTTCAAACAGAGACTCGACTGTGGAGCTTTCAGCGCTAGTCGTGTGGTCAGCGGAGTTTATACTTGGCTGTAAAACGCGGTCTGTCTGCTGTTGGCTGGTGGGACGTGCGGACTTATAGTTCAACCTATTTCATATCAAGGTCCATTCTTTCTTTGGCTATTTCATTGCATTCTAGTGACCCGTGACTCGAGTGGACTCGGTATAGGGGGGAGGAGTCCCGTGTCCCGTGCGAGACCGAGTCAAGACCGAGTCGAATTATGTGCGAGACCGAGACGAGGCCCAGTAAATTAAAATGCGGACTCGAGACGAGTCAAGGACTCGAGACGAGTCAAGGACTCGAGTACTAATACAACACTATCTCAGACCTATAAAACTTTGAATATGTTGTTGTTGTTGAATTACATTTTGTCCACAATTCCATGATGTATTGATGTTGGTACCATTAGGAGAGACAACAGGCAAACATTGATCAAAATAACAATTATTTCTTCTTGCAGCTTGGACTCCTCATGCATAGAAGGAAGCATGATGTCAGTCCACTGCCCCCCCCCCCCCCCCCCCGTTTGGCAGAGGAAGTGTAGCGCCCAGGATTACATTAGATAATTGACACTGGGTGGAAAGATGGGTTGCAAAATTGTGGGATAAAACATTTTTTTTTTAAAAAGAAAAAATCTTCTACATTCCCTAATTGTATAGACTTCTTGTAAATTTAGTGATGCAGATGTTTTAACTATAATTTAACTTTTGAGAGTGTACAATGAAACACTCTCAAGAGTTAAAGATGTATGTAACGGTCCATTTGGTTACCAACTCTCCACCATTTAGCTGGGGACCACCTGGAACCCCCTCAAGGACCACTGGTTGATTCTACAGTATATGTTTGATTCTACGGAGCATTAGCTACATGCGTATAGGTATCCCCCTGTAGCGTACATTTCTAAACTCCCTGCGATGTCATAACTAACTGCCTGTGTTGAATACAGGTCCGTGTGATGATGAATAAACAACGCAATGATGAAAACAATAGTAAAAGTAACAAAGTTAGCTGTAGAAGTGAAATATTCAACAGTGCATGTAGGCTATTTGCAGAGCATTCTGAGAGGCTCATTACAAAAGAAAGAGAGGCAGGCAGGCAGGCAGGCAGGCAGGCAGAGGCAGGCAGGCAGGCAGGCAGGCAGAGGCAGGCAGGCAGGCAGGCAGGCAGAGGCAGGCAGGCAGGCAGGCAGGCAGGCAGGCAGGCAGAGGCAGGCAGGCAGGCAGGCGGGCAGGCAGGCAGGCAGGCAGGCAGGCAGGCAGGCAGGCAGGCAGGCAGACAGACAGACAGACAGACAGACAGACAGACAGACAGACATGATGTCTCACATTAATTCACACTTAATCTCCATCTCATATGGCCACGCCAAAATGCTGTTGTCACGTGTGCACATGAGACAATGTCAAAATAGCACTTTTTTAAAAACGTCTTGCACTCTCACTCCATATACAGGCCATTGTGGTGTCGTTATAGCAAAGCAAAAGAAATATGAAAGAAACGTCAGGTGGCATATAATGATTCCTTTCGGATATTCCTGAAACTCCCGAGATGGACCAGTGCAGGCGAAATGTTTGTGACCACCGGCGGTAATGTACCCAGTAGCACCTTTCATGACCACCGCCGGTAATGTACCCAGTAGCACCTTTCATGCTGCACTGAGGAATGTTGTGTATAGATGCGTCGACTGATGGAGTCAAATAATGTATTAATTAAGGCCCTTTACAGGGAGTCACACAGAGTGAAGTACCTTCACTAAAAACGCCGGGACAACGCTCCACACGTCCCAAACTCTTCTCCCTTCTGGCTCCAAAACTATGGAATGCACTCCCCATCACAATCAGAAGTAGTCTGAAAACCCACCTCTTCAGACTCCACCATGGCCCGTAGCACTA